>NW_009631596.1:31486-47365 GCF_000690535.1 Cariama cristata | reverse complement strand
GTAGCACCCGGCCCGTGGGGAGAGCCTCTTTATCAGGGCTCCTGTCCAGAGCTGCGTCGTGAGATCCTCATGGAAGCGGAAAGCAACTCCAGCCTGAGCCAGGACTCCTTGACTAGTCTCACGGCGGGCGATGTGCTCATTCACTCCACAGGTGTCCACAGGGAGAAGCCCATTGACGCTGTGACAGGAGCTGGTGGCCGTATGAAAAAAGTGACAATCGCTGTGAAGAAGCTTCGTGAAGTGGTTTCTCCCTGCCAGGCAGCTGATGCGACTTTGGCTGAAGATGGAACACCCCGCATTCCTCCAGCCTTTTTAGCAAACAGGGCTCCGTGCAGGGGAGTAACCCACAGTACCCCCCGCAGCGTGGCACCAGGTGCGTGATTTACCGTGAGTGTTCAGCTTAGGTTTGAGGTAAAATCGCTGTGTAGTGTTTTCAGCCACGTAATAGTTTTATAGTTAAGGAATTTTTGTATTCTGGTACTGCAAATATCAGCTCTCTTTCAAAAGTTGTGTTTGTTTGGTTTTTTTCCCAAACTGTGGGTTGCACATGAAAAGCTGGTTGTGCAGGGTGAGGTGGTGGTCAGAGCTCCGTTAACAGAACTCCAGTCTTGACTCCAGATTCCTAGTCCTTAATTATTAGGCAATTCTCACCTTTATCAGAAAAGTCATGACTCTCATCGTGACATTTCACAAATATACTAGCCAGGAAGCTTTTAGGCAGCATCAGAGGATGAAATGGTGTACACGTGCAGGGACCTAAAAAAGAGAGCTAAGAAGATTGATGCCTTTCCAGTCTGTCACAGGTTTTAATGCAGTTTGTAGCTCATGGTTTTAGACACCATATGTATCTTTACTATTTTATGCCGAAAGTATAGTCAGCAAGCAAATCTGTGCCTAACAAATTATTGCTTGAGCCAACAGGCAGCTCTGAGTAGTCCCAATATTTGGGCTTTCTTTGTGTTTTCATGGAATTTTGTGAATTATTTTGTGGGTTTATACTGGAAGAGAGATCAAAAGTCTTTTAAATACTTCTCCTCTTTCTCTGCTTCTTTAAAGATGATTTTTTTTCTGAAGAGCTTGTGATCGTAGCTGTTCAAACCATAGCTGTAGAAGCTTGACTTTTAAAGAAGTGTTTAAAGAAGGTAGACATTCTGAGAAAGTAATTCAGCTCTACTCTTTTTTTAATTTGCAGAGTTTTTGCAGGTTTTATGGAACAATATGAGTTTCAGAGCTGGTCAGTTAAAAAACTATTCCAAAAACGTTTAGGAAGAAACCAAGTTTCCCTGCTATCTACCATAACTTTAAATTTTACTTGTTAAAATTATTTTTCTTCCCTTGTAGTCTTAGAAAACAAACAGACAAACCAACCCTACCCCTCCTAAACCTCACCTGCTTGACACAAACAACATATACTGATCAACTGCTTGTACCAATGAAGCTCACATAGATGAGTAAACAAAATCAAGAAAAAAATTTCATCGTCCTTTTCTGTAACTTTTGTAAAAAACTATTTGTAGTAGTATTAAGTCAATAATTTTAAGCCTCTTATTAATAGAATGAGACTGTAGTGACATACTATGTACTCTTCAAAACTGATCCAATCTGTGCTACTTATCTAGTCCGATAGAATAATCATTTTGTTTCTTTAAAATACATATCAGTTACAGTCTTTGGAGCTTGGGGAGGGGGTTTTAGTCTTTTTGGGGTCGAGGTTCAAACAGCTTCAAAAGATGTTATTTTTATAGTGTTAGGAAGACTTATTAGTCCCTGATATAACTCAAATATGTACTGTCCTCAGTGTCCTTCTTCTGTAAGATATGATATCATATAATCATAATTGTCTCTCTAGCCAAGTAACTTTCTGTGTTCCTATGATCTTTAGACTTGAATTTGAGCTAGACAGTGTTGATTTTTTTAATGCTCTGTTTTTCAGAGACTTTTTCGTATATTGTAAAACCAGTCTATAATCCAGACTCACAGAATTCATTAACGTTTGTAAGCTTCAGGTTGATGGCTGTGACCTTTTGTGTTATGAAAGTCTTTTTTTTTTTTAGATACTCAAAGGTACAGGCAGAGGAAACATTGAGATTTGGATTAGTCTAGGTATACTGAAAATGCAAAACACATCATTATGACCACAGTAAACCTGCTTTTATTTTAGGAATCCCAAGTACTAAAGGACATCCAGAACATCTGCTTTCAGTAGAAAATTCTACAGAACCCATGTTTTTATCACAAATGGTAAGAAAAGTTACTGCTGCTTCCTGCAATCCTGAACTAAGACAACAGCATTTTTCTCAAAAATTTGTAGCTTCTGTAATAGCATAGCAAATCTTTGGCTCGGCTTCTGCACAATAACTGTGCAGCTGCTTTCCTCTTTGAGTTGCTGCTAATGTGATATTAATGGTGAAGTATTTGGAGGGGCTTTGTTTACTGTACTGCTACCTGTTGCATAATTAATACCAAGGCTTGTTTTTAAATTTTAGTGTAATTCTTCCTTTGAAAAGGTGGTTACACATGGCACAATATTTGTTAAAAACACTAAGACTTTTTGTAGTTTTTTTTTTCTCTTTATATCCTAGATAATGAAATGGGCATTAATTTGTGGAACTCTTTAATAGTTACAATTAAAAGTCTTATTTCCTTTTGGTTTTGTTTGTTGTGCCTTACATAGAGTGGAAACTTGTCTTTAGGACATTCGTATGGTGATAAGCATGCATAAGGATAAAATTAACCTATGCTGTGAAAGTATTACAGCAATGTCTCTGCATGGCTCAAAGTAGACCTAGTGAGCTGAACAAAAGTCTTGAAAGTATGGTGGAGTACTCCACCATCAAATAAGGTTAAGTAATAGATTATTACCTTCCTAACTTGCCTTTATGACTCCTCAGAGACTTTGATTATTCATGGATTTCACTTCAAGAAAATTCAGCTCTGTCTCTTCAGTTCCACAGTCAGTGTTATGAGTGCTTAATTCTGTGTGTATGGGTGATCCTGAATTATTTGAGATTAGCAACTTGCATAAACTTAAACACGTGTAGTTTCACTACTACTTCTTTGGTCATAAATGAATTTGAATTTGAATGAAAATGAATTTAATTTGAATTGTGTTTCTAGGGTTTTTGTCCCTAAAATGTCAGGTGAGTTCTTGACTACAAAGTCCAAATGATTCTGTGGTGGAGATCTTAATGTATTTCGTTCCAATACTTTGTGTTAGTGTGTTGAGGTGCTTATATTTGTGTATTCAGCAATTCCATCTGCTGCTGAAATTTTGGCCACTGATACCAGAGGCTTTGAGGTATGCTTTTCTGCTCTTGTTCTGCAGGATTATCCTAGACAAGCTGCAGTACAAGAAGATCCTTCACTGCTACTGGAAGACAGCAGAAGACCTAAAGGTAAGACACATCAATGTACTCCTACAGCCCCTTTTTGGTAAGAAAACTGATTGATTAGAGGAAGAGGGAGCTTTACTTTTATTTTAGGTATTTTTCTTGAATATAGAAACTTTTGAGTGACAGTATTCAAAGGTTTCTTTGATAAAAAGATGATAATTGTAATTTACATTGTTAAATTTTGTAAATTTTACTTCAGTCTTGCTGGCATTACACTACCTTACGTAGCTTTTGTGATCAACTGAGAGGGACTTCTACCAGTGCACCACAATGTTGAGGTTCCTTTTGCTAATTGAACTATTCATGCCTCTGAATAGACAAGTTGTGGGAAGGGACACCTTGTTTGGATGCGTTTTTCTGTTATGAGTAATTGCACTACAAATGCATCTTTTTCTGCAAGCAACCTACACCTTAAAAAGTATATTTTTAATCCTTAAGAATCTAAGAAATCTCATTGTTGATGTCTGAATCTGAATCTGAATCTGATCTGAATCTGCCAGTCCATTTCAATCAGATTTGTGGAAGTAAAGACTTTTTAAAGAAAATACGCTTCTGCAGATTTCTTGGATATCTGTGGCATGTAGAGGAAAAAACCCACAAATCAATACCCCCATTTAAGCCCCCAAATCAATACTTTAGTTTCCTCTTCTGTGCTCACAGAGGCAGCAGCTAAATGGCTTATCAGCATGTGTGTACTAGCTGTGTATAAGCAGCAGCGGAGAAACACCAAACCTGCCGTATCTTGGTTTGTTACCTCTGCCCAGCAAACGGTAGATGAAGGAGAGCCTGCAATCCTTTTAGCATAATTTAAAGCTATTAAGAAAATTTGTTATAATTTATGATGACTGCAGGGAAATATTCATATCACAGTTCTATTTTTTTTTTTACTAAATTTTCCAAGTTAGAATTTGCAGGGTTTTATTGAATGGATTGTCTGAGTTACTATTTATATGGCCTTTTCCTCCAAATTTTATGAGGGTAAGGTATAGTCATTTTCACAGCATACCAAAATAGATTTTATTGATACCAGCATTCAGTACTATATAAAATTGTGTTACATGAAGCCTACTCTTTCTCTTGTCATGATTTAAGTCTGCTATTTAGCGAAGGGAAACAATTTGTTATTGCGACAGATTCTTCACAGCAAAATAGTACATGTTGTTGAAATAATGCTTTGTGTTTACCTCTAAAATAAATATTTTGTGTCAGTTAACTTGACAAAGTGTATTTTATGTCCTTCCCCCCAGATGATGTTTTTATTTCTCAATATGCTACTGGCCAGAAAGAGGCTTTGAGAGCAGTATTAAAGCAAAAGTAAGTATGTGGTGTTGTTCGTGTCTCAGCTGTTCTGTTTTGTTTTCTTCAGTTTCTGCCAAAAAGGAAAAAGTATTCTTTATTGTTCTCTGTTAGTATTCTTTTTCTGTCTGTGAAGGTGTTTACAGTTTATTTTATCATTCTGAGCTTACTGGAGTATCTTGTTTATATTGCATATTTTTCGTAATGCCTTTAGACTATTTGAATTAATGATTTCATGATGCAACAGTCAGATAAGATCTGCTCTGATAGATAATTCATTTCGTGCCAAAACCATGTAATATTTTTAAAGGCAGATAAGGACACATGTTCTTTATCCATAGGCTGGAAATCTTGAAGATCAGAAATTTAGTTACACTTTGCTACTAGTACATTGAACTTTGCAAAATACAACCTGTAAACATATTCTTTGTTGTGGTTGCAGTCATCACAGGGAAATTCCTTTTATATTAGAATCTGTAACATAATCCTGAGAAATTTCTTTTGTCATGCTAAAAGATGAGAATAAAATTGTTTCTTAGGTGTCAAGAGCTTCAAGGGGAAATGCTTATATAAGTAGTGATATCAATGCTACATATGGGAAATAATTTGCCTGGAGGGGATATGGAGAAAACAATTCTATTTACAGGCACTTGTTTGTTTTTATAGAACTCAAAGTACTCCTGTACTTAAGGAGGTGAAGGTACAGCTCTTAGGAAATGCCTCCAGAGGAAAAAAGGAAAGTGTTGATCATGACACCAGGTCAGCACACAGGGAAGTTGATTCTGCCACAACCATCGCAGCAGCAACTGCTGCTGCAATTGCTACTACAACTCCTCTTCTTAAAGTAAGTAGCTTGTGGTAATATTAGTTCTTTGTGCAGTTAAAATAGTAGATGTTCTAAGCAAGCCTGAAATTGTTGGTAGTAGAGCCAGAGAGACTGAATGTGTCTGCTTCCTCTTTTCTATGTGTTAGTTATCTCAGACTTACTGACCAATATACCAGAGAGAACTAATTTGGATTTGGCCAGAGACAGTTTGATTTATCTTTTAGAAGAATTTCATAGTATTGCTTAACACCAGATGTTAGGGCTAACCAGGATTTTATTTGTGTCTTTTGGGAAGCAAATCATTCCATGATGATGAGAAGGATGTTTTGTTCTCTTCATTCTTGCACCTTTTTTGCTGTAAGGTTTTTTCTCTCTTCCTCTCCACCTCCCCTCCTGCCCCCCCCGCCCCCTCCCTTGCAGGTTCAGAATGATTTGGAAGCAAAAGTTAACTCAGTTTCAGCATTACTTCATAAACTACAGGAGACAGACAGACAACTGCAGCATGTTGCTGAACAGCAAACAAATATGAAGACTCAACTTGAGAAGCCCCACTGTCACGAAAGAGTCAGTGAGCTTGAAAAACAAATGAATGCTTTCATGGTGCAACGGATTCAGCATTTGGAAAAGTTGCAGGAGCAACAAATGAATATTCAGGTATCTAAGTAACAATGCAGAAGCTTTAGCTTAGTAATTTCTTCTGTATCTCAGTGTTAATGTTATAATAATTTGGATTATGTCTTAGTATTGGAAAGAAAGAAAGATCCAGTGGCCAGCACGTGAGCTTAGAGCTTTTTGGGAAGAATCTTATTTCTGGTTCTGTCCCAGATATCTGCTCACAACCTCTCCTGATTTTTGTGTCTGTGAAAAGTAAATGCAAAGATTGTGAAATGTTCTCATTCCCACTAAGCAATTTAGACCTTTGTTAATTGAAGAAATGTTCATTTAATAAGTAGCCAGTCAGATTAAAAATCTAAGTACAGTTATAAATAGTTTCTTTGGAGAGTCCTGCGTGCTTTTTGAAAGGTAGAATAATGTCGAAGCATGTGTGTATTCCAAGGTGGTTGTGAATGACTTTTCTCTCAAATAGCATGTCAAAATCTGTTTAATATGATTGGATGGCAAGTATTCATGCTTAGAGTTTTACTTGGGGAAACTAATGCATATATCAGAAATACTTTGTAATTTTGTCTCTTAGTCTCATCTCATTAGGTCTGCAGTCAACATGGGTGGTTTACAGCAAATTCACATACCTTCCTCCAATCTCATGACAAAACAATCTGAGAAGCCAGAACAGCGATTGCCTACTAACGAAGTATCTTCATGTCAGAGGAGTTTATTTCCTACCAGTGGTGCACCTGCCCAAGGTGAAGACAAATTCTTAGTATCTTATTTTCAGTATTAGTTTTGCATTAATTTTGTTTCCATTAATATTGGATTGTATTTCACATCAGCAATGAGTAGTAGCATTTCTTCTGTGTAATTGGTTTTGTTGCCTAATATAGTATATAACATATACCACATACTCTGAAAATGTTTCAGTTTAAATTAGAGGTTTGTATTTACTAAGTGCTTACCCTGCGCCAAGAGAGGCTTAACTTAACATAAAGTAATCTTACTGAGAAATAATCTGTGTGGAAACTTGTAATGAACTAGTTCATAGTATGGTTGGGGTTGTTTGGGGTTTTTTTTGATGCCTTTATAATAGCACTCAGAAGTATGAAATTTTCTTCCTGTTTACTTTTTTAACTAGTTCTGTAATACTTTGCATTTTTGTGAAAAATTCATAATGTTGGTGTGGGTTTTTTTTCTGAATCTATCTTCCTATGAAGAAAATTATTAATATTTAAATAACTTTACATTTTTTTCCCTGAAGCATATTCAAGCCAGTTTCAAAGTCTTGGGATTCATACACAAAAATCTCCTCTAAAGACACCAGTTCCTCGGAGATGTGCTCCAGAACCTGTATCAAAAAATGTGAAAATCTCAAAGAAAGAAAACTCCTTAACAGAAAAGGAAAATATTCCCAAATCCACAAGTGAAGGTATTGTGAGTAAGACACTCCTGTCCTCCACTGGCATGAATAATATGGCCTGGGGATTACTTTGGGTGGTCTTCACCTATTCTGAACTCTTGGATTGCTGGCGCTTAAGTACATATATTAAGAATATTTGAAAGTACAGTTAGGAAGGGTCAGTTTTGTGAATAAGTCACTCTTAACTAACTAAAGGCTTAATGTTAAGCCTTTAGTTAGTTAGTGATCTAACCTAGTGTCTTGACATGATTGCTCACTGAAATGTTTTCTCAGATGTAAAAGTAAATGACCATTCATTGTCAGGTTTATGGAAGATTATATAGAATAACGTAAAACCTGGGAGCTACTCAATAACTTTGTCATTATCATTGGTTGAATTGAGATTTTTTTTTTTTCCCCAAAACATGGATCCACAGGGTCTCTGGGCTATTGTAATGAAAACAGCATGTGTAAAGCAAATGTGAAGTAATTTTCTTTTACTGCTTTTGATCAGTTTAGTGACATGAAACTCAGTTTTGAACATTTTGTCAAATAATAAAGCACCTTTTTTTGGTTGGTTGTGTTTAGAATTGTGTGAGGATCTAAGGTTGAGAAAGAACGTTTAAAAGATCCAGCCATTGTACTCTAACATCATGGGCAAAATGCCTGTTTGTGTCTATCAGATGGCTCTCAGACTAGTACTTATATCTCTCTTTTACAAAGCTGTCACGTATTCCTATTGTTCTGTGGGTCCAGGAATAAATGAAATGAGACTAAGGAAGAAGAACAAATCTGTGACATTATGGACGGAATGTTTCTCTGTGACTCAGTTAATTGCCGTCACAGTTTCATTCATCTGTTTTCTGACTTTGCTAATGTAAAGCAATCATAGTAAGATAGATTAGTGTGAGTAGTTTTATGTGACTTGCCTTATCTGAAATAAATCTATATTTTAAAATTTAAAAATTATTTTTACTATCCTTGGTGAGTATTATATGATGGTGAAATACCTGGAAAGGAAAAGAAGGTATTAAGTATATTGAACAAACTTAACTTTCTTTTTTCTGCCTTAGGTGAAGGGAGACTTCTTGAGCATATTCTGAATTCTCAAGAAATGCCACTGAAGCAAACTGAATATTCCAAGAAGGCAACATTAAACAGCAATAAAATGAGCTGGCATTCAGAGAGAGACAGGTAAATAAACATATCAATCCAAAACTGAGCAAGATTTTTTTGTCTGTTTTAATGAAATTGAGAAAGGCATATTAGATATTGATGGTGTAATAGTCAGTGGCATGGTCCTTGAGTCTGGCAAAGCTGTGCTTTAAGTATAACACTGGAGCACTGATATTGCTTTATTACTTTTGCATTTATCTTGTACTGAAGGTAGATGAAGGCTTGTTGCTAAGCATAATTTGCAACACCTTTCTCAGAGCTCAGTGGCTGTCGCTTGGAGTGCTTTTCTGTCTTTTGAGTGTATTTCTTCTATTGTAGCAGCTTGGAGACCAGTGTCGGCAAGCCAGCTCTACTGGCGTTGTGTTAAAGTGGAATTGCTATTGTCGGTGAGACTCCCAGCTGTCTGCTTATGGGAGCTGTATGACAACATTTTGTTGGGAAGGAGCAGCATCCACCCAACAATTTCTAAGCTTTAGTGTGGGTGAGGGAATGTTCTTAGCCATCCACTCTGAAACATATTTTCCCCAGGCAATCATTTGATGTCATAATTTCACTAATATCATGAGAAACAACTACATATATGCTATCTTATTTATGATAGTAGGGACAAAAATGTTAATTGCTTCAAATGGAAAAGTATCCAAAGTTTAAATGTTGCTCTATTAGATCTGAATTTTATTGTAGTTTCACTGTTGAAAATAACAAGGATACAACTCAAGGTATTAAATGGTGAACAGAAAAAACACAATGACCTGTCTGTAACCTCAGGTGAAAAAGCAAATTCCATTTTATATAAAGGTTTGGTATTCTTGCACTTTAAATTCATGCTTAGTTTCACAGTTGTTACTTTCTTGAGCCACATGAAGAGTGGCCCTCCTTGATTAAAAGAGTGTTTCTCCCATCAGGCATACTGCTTTGCATACAGACTCATTCCCTGCTTTTGAAAGCTCCTTCCGAAATTGCAGTTCAATTGAGAAAACAGTGAAAAAAGCAGATGATTTACTTCAAGATCTTGGCCAACTGAGAAGAGAAATGCGTGACATGTTACAGGTAAAGTCCATGTTATCAGAATGACCAAGAGTTTGAATAAGGGGAATAAAAAATGTGGAGAAAAGCTTAGAGGTCTGGTATCAGTAGGAGTGTTGCCTGAATAAGGGGAATAAAAAATGTGGAGAAAAACTTAGAGGTCTGGTATCAGTAGAAGCGTTGCCCTTGCTTCTAGCTCTGTAAAAAGGCTGACATTTGTTTACAATTACTTGAAATATTGCAGTCTTTGTATGCAGAAAGGCTTTGAGCCTGAGTGATGTCCCACTCAGTATGCAATGGACTAGACCGTAGAGGCTCTTACTGCCATTCTACCAAACATAAAACAGGTTAAAAAAAAAAGAAAGAAAGAAAGAAGTCATTTATTTGTTTGTTTGTTTTAAGGTTTTCTACCAAACATAAAACAGGTTAAAAAAAAAGAAAGAAAAAAAAGTCGTTTATTTGTTTGTTTGTTTAAGATTTCGGATATTTTCAGTGCTTATTTTCTGCTTGCTGTCTTCCTGTGATACTGGAGCTACAGAGCTGATGTAACATTCCCATTTGGGAAAGAACAATGCTGTATTTATCTGCAGTTAACTTTAAGGATGACTTAAGCTACTTCCTTTCTTATTTTGCCACTTCATTTTGTAAAGAGTGCTGTTTCCAAAGAATTGCCTGGCATACATCGTTGTATTGTTTCTTAAGCTAATGATTTTGTACCTTTGATGCTAGAATGGTTCTGTGCTGGCAACATGTGTCGCTTGTCTCTGGCTTTTGACAATAGGGGCGTTTATCTGTTTGTTAACCTGGTTCCATGTGGAAGCAAGGTATACCTGATCATTTAGCCTGTCTGCTGTGGTCCTTTCTTGTAAATGTACGTGGTGGGAAAGAACAGAGGCTTGAAAATTCACAGGTTTATGAATCGGCTTGGAATGTGATAGCTTTGATTCTATTAGCTCATTTCTGTGATTGAAGGTTTTGGCTTGCTTATTTCCCCCAAAATATTTTGTATTATCTGCCAGTTACTTGTTGCTGTACTTACTGGTATCAGAACAGGTGCCATATGCCCCATTTATGTTGCAAATATTTGCTTACCACTATTGCTAAAAACTTAATTAACATTCCTTAGTATAGGCAACAGAACAGGATGAGATGGGAGAAGGAATGGCAGGTGAGAAAGACACAGTTGCCACAAGTGGTTTCAAATCTCTTGTTCTTTCTTACGAAAAAGGTCAATAGGAAGACAGAGGTGATGACTTCAGCATATGTGGAGTTGAGTCAATTCAATACTTAGCTATTGGCTTCTCATTGAGAGATTTGTAGATTGACAAAATAAATGTTTGGGATAAATGACCACTAGCTTTGTCATATAAGCAAATGAAAGGCCTGAATTAACTGAGAGAGGTTGTGATGGAACAGAAGGTGGTGCTCTAATCCAAAAGAAGTGAGCAGTGAGATTTAGTAGTTCACAAGGAATTAATTGTGCCCATTTAAATTGATCAACTATCTACTCTAGATTTTACTTTGACAGATCTGTCTTTAGGTAAGTTTCATCAGCTTTTCTTCTGTCTTTTTAGGAAGCAAATTCATGGAAATCAGACATGAATGACCTTATTAAGGTATACCTTAAATTTTTATGTTTTGAGTTTTTTTTAAATACTGTAATACTGAAACAGTTTTGAATATGCTTGCAAAGAGAGAACACTACAGGAACTATTGCATATCTGTATTTTTTTGAAAAGGTTGCTATTATCTACAGATTACATAACTCCAAGTAAGATTTAACTTGTTCTTTGGCTTATCTTATTCAATCTTAGTGAACTACTGTGAAGGAAGAATACAAATGTCAGGCTGCTGTCTCAAATGGGTGTAGTGTGGACTGCTAATATAATTACCATTTCATGATCTGAGTCTAACTGGCAAGTCTACATCATTTTAAGATTGAACATGTATCTGTATTTCTTACATTTTCTCACGAATTTCACCTATCTTAACGAACTAGTATTTCTCAAAAAGCTTAATTTCAAATGAAAACCTATGTAAAAACAGTAAATAATTTGGTACATTGTCCTTTTCTCACCAGGCAAAACCAAGATCATGGGATCAGTGTGTTGATTTCTATTTTGTTATGTCCATTGTACTTTGGCAGTACACCCGTTAGACCATAAACTTTTGTTTAATTCTGATTTTATAAAAGAGTAACCTTAAAACCAAAACTGATTTGTGATCTGTGAGATTTTTTTTCTCTTCATTCAGTTGATGCTTTCAGAGTCTACTCAAGTTTGCGTATTTTGTTTTTGTTTTGGGGTTTCTTTTTCTTTATGTACATTTATAATTTTTTAAAAAAATTTTTGTTTCCTTTCTGGAAAATGAAGCACTCTACTTGGGGTCTGGGTTTCATCAGGAGTGTGGGAATTAATGTGAGAACTCTAGCCCTATGGCTCCTCGTTTCCCGTGTACTTGTGTCCCTTCCTTTTGTATTTAGCAGCTAATATATGCTCGATTTTTATCTCTGTAAAAGGGTTCTACAAAGTAAAAGGCTTCATTGCTTCTTCCGAAAAGTGAAAATCAGTGAAAAGGGGGAGAGGATCATGGTGCTCTTGAGGGGTTTATTTTGTTGTTGTTAAAACTTACATATATTGCGCAGTGTTTCTTGGGGTAGATTGATGCCCAATGAGTGCATTCATTTAAAGGACTTTGGTTTTTATTAGGCTTTTAATTATACTTAACTACTGTTGCATGGAGAGATTTAATGGTAACTGACTTACATGACTTCATGTATCTAATTGCCATCTTTTCACATGCTTATTAGCTTCATTGGCATTGCTTCTCATACATTACATCATTTTGCATTTGAGAGCTTTTGGATGTCTTTCCATTTGCTCAACTTTTAAATATATTTGCAACATACTGAATGTTCTTGAATAATTGAAGTTGATAGTACATGTGGATGGTATTTCGTATGATGGGCATTGGTGTGATAATAGATTAATAGGAATTCTGGTCAGTGTGTAGAAAATTGAAATTACAATCTCTGATTAAAAACTAGCTGTTCTGTTTCAATTTTAGTCAAAAAAGCCTACTGTTGCATCTGATCTTCCTGAACATCATCTGCTTGATAAACCGTCCATCCTTCAAAATGTTAAAGTGCCAAAATCTATACTGAGGCATGCTAAAAGGATTTTGAGAGCAGTGCAAAACAATAAAAAAGTTCTTGAAGAAAATTTGGAAGCTGTTATTCATGCAAAAGATGGAGATGCCATGTATGCTTTTATTAACGCCTTGACTACAAACAGGTTAGACTCTGTAATTCAATGCTTTTGTGTGACTACTCATCGTACGTACTCACCTTTTATCACGCCTCTGTCAATTTTTTTTCATTCTGTGCATTGAAGAACTAGTGCACTTCTCTGCAAAAAGTATTTATTGACTCTTCTTAGCAATCATGAGGTGATTCTCTTGAACTTCAAATGTTTTTTGACTCTCCTGATGTGAATTGAATTTTTTGACAGGTACCTGTTAGTTCTTGGTAAATCTGAATTCTGACATTGTATCTGGACAAACTGCTCTGTTGTCATGACAAGGCGGCATTTAGCTTTTTATAGACAAACTTACATTAATAGGAAAATTAAAGAGTGATTTCATCATGCAGAAGAGAAGAGGCTTCATAAGCCTATAAATGTTACAGAATTAGTCATCCTACAGCAGATCTTTGGCTTTTGAACTTTTACTTTGTTAGTTGTGTTAAATACTCCTTGAATCATAATGAAAGTTTTCCTATTAAAATACAACTTAATCTTACATTTTCCTGAGAAAGGTAACTTCTGTTCATGTAAAGATTTTTTTCAGGCATGATATCTGCTATCATTATCTTTTAGCGGAAGTAGCAATTCTTGTCATCTGCTTTTTGTCTTTTGAGTTGGAATATTTTTGTTACCTTGTTTTTTCAGTTTTTGATCAAAATAGGAAAAGGCATATGGCTGCCACTTATTCGTAGATATTTGTAATAATGTTAGTACATGCCAGCTGGGGGTAGGATTTGCAGGGGGCATTATGTAAGAATAGATTTACATTTGGGAAACTCGGATAGGCTAAGCTTAGTGGCTTTTGGAGACTGTAGAGGTACATAATCTTACCGTCTGTGTTCTGGATTTCTCTTTTTATAGTGTTTATAGGTCACTACTTTCCCAGGAACAAATCTGTGCAATTTAAGAAGCACTGACCTAAAATAGTTCTTTCTTCTATTTCAGTGATATGTTGGAAGAGATTCGTATCAGAAAGACTGTGGATGAGTGGATTAATGCAATCAGTGCAGAAATCCAGGTACGTCTGGAAAAAATGAGTTCAGGTTTTTGCATTATATTTTTCTACCTTACATCGTTCTTTCATATCAATAGTTAAACATGATTTACTCACAACTTGAAAACATGAGAAAACTGCTTATTATTACTAGCATGTAGTATGCTATAATAAAATATTTACCTCTGTTTTAAAAATTCAATTGCTTCATGAAAATCACTGGTTATAGTTGCTGGCTAACATGAAAAACAAGCCATTTCTCAGAACTTCAAAATTATCCACCTACTCTTCTGATAGCCTTGAATACAAAAATCTCTTTTTATTATGTTTATGTTTTATCTTTAGGCTGAAATGGCAAGAAGTGATTTGGAACAAGTGAAATATGATCAAAAGGTGCCATGGATCAAGAGAGCCCAAAACATCAAGGCTATGAAGTCCAATAAAGAAGTTAAAGCAAAACCTCAACAAATCCAAGGATGCTTAACAAAGAAGCCTTTATCTGCAGCTAAGCCATTGCAGAAGCAAGCAGAAGATAACACAAGCAGACAGAAATTTAGAACTTACTTTTCTGCTGAAAGTTTGCAGAGGACAGAAAAAAAGGCAGCTGTGAGTTCCCAAGTAGTTGGTTTCTTTTTTGGTAGTGACTGCTATGCTTTAGATTGCAGGAAAATTGTTTGTATGTGTAACTGTAATAATTTTAAATGAAAGTGATAGCCTCATCCTGTGGATTTCTGTTGTCAGAATTGTCCTTGTTTTCATGTTCTGTAGAAACCTAAGCTAGGTGTGTAGAATTCACTGTCGTGTCACTTGTATGTAGTCTGTATGTGTAAGTTTTCATGTGTGCTTGAAATTTATACCGTTTGTGGCAGAACTTCTTACTTTTTTTCCTGTAGACTTTTGCAACACTACTGATGTGTTCAAATTTTCATACATGAAGAATTATTTATTTTTTTTTTTTGGTGTGTGTCAGGGACCTGTGAATGGAAGTGCAGTGGTACAAAATGAAGACTATCTGTGTCAAATTTATGGGAAACCAATTTACCAGGGCCATCGTAGCACGCTTAAAAAAGCACCATATCTGAGATTCAACTCTCCCTCTCCCAAATCTAAACTTCAAAGACCCAAGGTGATAGAGTGTGTTAGAGGTAAGTAATTCTTTGATGTGAACAAGTTATTCTTTCCCAGTTTTTCTATTAGAAATTCCTTGTATAAATGAAACTACTTAATTGTAGTCACCTGCTCTTCAATGTAAAGCTTAAGCAACTGCAGTAGGCTTCCTGGAGAGGTGGTTGATGCCCCATGCTTGCCAGTGTTTAAGAGGCATTTGGACGATGCCCTTAATACCATGCTTTAACTTTTGGTCAGCCCTGAATTGGTCAGGCAGTTGGACTAGGTGATCGTTGTAGGTCCCTTCCAACTGAAACAGTCTAGTCTATTCTAAAAGATGCTGTTTTCAAAACTGAAAATTACCAGTAGGTTTTCAGATTTGCTTAGTGTGTATCTCACTTATTTTAGATTGTCAAATTAATACTTATTTCTAAATTTAATAAATATATTAATATATAGTTGCCGAAGTCTTAAAGAGCTGAATTGCTAGAAGTAATGACATAAGCACCTGAAAGCTGAGTGTGTTGAAAAACTAACTCAGCTTCTGACAAAGGTTACTGCGAGATGTATTCTTAGTGTCAGGTTTATCCAGTCACATCATTTAAATGATTCAATCCCCTCGTGCAGATCATTGATAAAGATACTAAACAGAACTGACCCCAGTACCAAGCCCTGGGGAACACCACTTGTGACCAATCACCAACTGGATTTAACTCAATTCACCACCACTCTTTGGGCCCGGCGATCCA
>NW_009631596.1:20453-31457 GCF_000690535.1 Cariama cristata | reverse complement strand
TCCGAGCCATGAGCAACCAGTTTCTCGAGGAGAATGCTGTGGGAAATGGTGTCAAACAGTTCTTTTGTTCGTCAAGTCAGGGTTGAAGGCGGAGTATAGCGCTCTTTTGTACTAGCTTGTTAAGGTTATTTAATTGATTGATAAAATTTATTAGTTGATTAATAATTCCATTCATTAGTTTTGTAGGCAAAGTGTTAGAATCAGAAGATTCTAATTTTCAAACCTATTAAGAATGTAAAAATAGTAAAAAAGTGAAATTATATGATATCTGACATAGGTCAGTGTAGATAAACTTTATCTTGAGTTAGTAGAAAGTAATGTTTTAATTGAATCTGTTTTATTTCCTAGTTATCTTTTCAAAACTTAACTGATTCTTAATACAGAAACTCAGATTAATCTTTTACTGGTATATCAGAAAAACTAATGTGTATGATTTTCTCACTGCAGGAGGGAGTGGGCAAATTACATGATAAAAGATAATGATGGAGGGAAAGGTCAAGAGGCAGTTAAAGTGATAGTGGGCACAATGGAGTTAATAGGATGAGCATCAATGGAAAAATATTAGTTGGCTTCCTTCTACACTTGCACTTATGCTGTTGTTACCCATGCAGAGAAAATATACTGGATGCAATCTGAACTGTCATGTTTAAAAAATGGTGTCTGAGTTTTTATTATAACTGTCAAACTATTATATTCTGTATGAAATGTGAGAGATTAACGTGAGAAGGCAGTCACTTAATGAGACCATGTTTTTAGGCCATTAAAAGGTATGGTATAAAACATATATATGTCTTTGAAGACAAGCACTGCTGGTTTGTGGGTTTGTTTTTTTTTTTTTTGACATTATGATGGACATCCACAATGGCAATTTCTCAAAATAGTACAAGAATCTATTGTTAAGCTTAGCGTAGTCTTTATGCCATTTTCTGGCACTTTTCTGGAGCCCAGTTGTGACTTGTGAAGAAAAAGTGTTATTGGTAGAAAGTATTTGCAGTTCCCATAACCCTCCTGGAAAATGTGGGTTATAGTCCTGGCAAAAATCTAGAAGACTTTTCCAAACTTACTTTATTTTTTAAAAGGTGAGAACTTGTTATATGAAAAGTACTAGTCTTGTTGCTTATATATTTTATTTGACCTCTGTTGAAACACTTCTTTTTTTTTTGTGAAAAATGCTGGTATACTCATTTGAAGGACCAGCATGATATATCACTCTTTCTGACTACTGGCTATGCTGCACACCTGTTACTTAGTTTATTCTGTACAGTTTTTTTGAATGAAATGTGTGCTAGTAAGCACTTAGTGTAGCAATAACAATGATACAGTGCCCACTAAGATTTGGATTGAGAACAGACACTTCTTTAAAAATATTTAATCAGCAGTTCTGCTTTTGCTGAGTCCTAAATGTTGTTTTTCTTCTATATTTATTGAGCTCTTGTCCTTTATAGAAGGTCACAACCTTTCCAGGGAGGCCAACTTCATCATTCCAGAAACAATACCTTGTAAAGAGGCAGGAAAAGTGCCCCTCTCCCTCCCAAACTGATTATAATAAATAGGTCATTTGGTCACTTGATACTACTAGTTTTCTACTGGTAACATATTTAATTCAGTAACGTCAGTGAAATGTAAAGGTATAGGTTGCATGCAGTTGCAATAAGCTGCTCCTGTGCTTTAGCTTGTTTTCTGTTGGAGGCAAGTAGAAATGAATGAGAAAACTTTGTATGGGATCCATGTTGCATTCAGTCTTCCAGAGCTCCTGCATGTGACAAATACCATTTAAAAACTGTTTGCTTGAAAACAGAATGAACTCTGGATAGCCTTTACCCAAAGTGATTCTCTTCCAAGTCGTTAAGTCATACTACAGCAGTACAGCAACATGTGTGTTTGCAATAATAAAACCACCATAAAATTTGTTTCTCTATTTCACATCAGATTGCAGTTACGGAAGGTTAGGGTTTTGTCTCTATCATGACAGTAAATAAAATAAGACACCCCTTTGTATTCTTACTAAGAGAAGAAAGGAACAGTATGGAATTTTTTGCATGTCACTTAAAAGAATAGCACTCCAATGAATATGTGTCCTATTTCCAAGTTTTCTGATTTCAATGGCTTTAGACTGAGGTCAGCCTTTGTTTCATACTGGCATTGCTTGTCTACACTCTTCTTATAAGACAGTTGGTCAAGCTGCTTAATTTTTGTGCTTTCCTACATCTTGCCAATAAAACGGAAAAGTAATACTTCTGTGTTTCACATGGGTCTCATGAAGACAAAATAGTTAAATGCTTTTGTGGGCTGCTATTCTGAAAGATGCTGTTATAGCAGGCAAGTAAAAAAAATAAAATTAGAAACAGATCTGTACTCCTCTATAGTAGGAGTGTAAATAAAATGAAACAAAGTTGAATGAGCACTTTAAAGCACCAGGTTCTTAAAAAGAGAAAGAAAGAAAGAAATCTTGCTTGCATTAGGCATGGTTAGTTCTTTCCTTCACGGATCTGCACCCACAGATTCCCTTCCTGGCCTTGACGTACCAGGTGATAAAGGCTTAAAAATTATTGGAAGTTGTTGGCCTTGGGTTTGATTGGCTGGAAAATCCAGACTTATTAAATGACTCAATTTTGTTAGAGCAGTCCACTGAGCTTGCTTTAAATTAGTGTTAGAATAAGGATGTTTATTTAAGACTGAAATGGCCATCTGGAGAGTCTCTTTTCAGTCATTTTATAACTCTCAACCATTTTCTTTGCAAATAAACTGTAGTGACTAATGCTTGGTTTCTTATGGGAAGTTAGGAAAAAGATCCAACTAACACTTTTATGAGTAAGAGCATTTCTAAAAAAAGTTGGAGTTGTTTTCTTGCATAATTTGAACTGATAATATATGGAAAACACTAGTTTTTTAAAGCTAAGTTTAATTAAATGTCTAGTTTCTGCCCAGTGCAAATAAACTTTTCAGGGGGAAATGAAAAGTTGAAAGCAATTAAAATGAGGTGCTGTGTGTATACAGTACTTAATCATTCTTACTGTGAGAACTTTGCTTTTACAAGTTGGCAGTATTACAGATATGTTGCCAATTTCTGCTTTTACTCAAAAGTTCAAGGCCAGGGGGGACTGTTAGATCGTGTAGTATGACCTCTTCTAAATCACAAGCCACTGAACTGTGTCTATTTACGTTACTGAGTCCAGTAATTTGTCTTTGACTAAAGAACGATTTTTCTGGCTAACCTATGCTTTGCAGAAAGGCGCATGCTCATCATTTAAAGACATAAGAAATTCTGCCCTTAATTACTTCTTCCCATGGCTAGATACCTTATGATTCAAAAGTGAATGAGACACTTCAAATTTAGTATCTGATTTGTAGTGGGTTTTCGGCTTTGGTTTACAACTACTTCAGTTTCCAGGTGATTTTCTTTAAAAAAATGAAAAAGGCTGCTTAATGTCTAATCTATTTTAATATTTACAGAGATACAGAATTAGTACTGCATGCAGTATTATCATATATGGAAGCCTTCTCCTGCTCTACCTCACTGACATCCTCTTGCGACATCTGAGGATTACATTTGTCCTGTTGACCACAGCATTGTATTGTCATTGCATTGCTTATCCAACATGACCTTAAAACCTTTTTCAGAGACACTTCTTTCTGACTTGTATTTTCTCATTGAAGAGTTACAGCTTGCCATTCTTGTTTCTAGGCTTATAACCCATGATTTGTTCGTACAAAAATACCGCTTCTTGAGTGAATTGCCTTACTTGCTTGTCTGCATTTGTTAAAAGTCCCATTATCAGTCTTTATTATCCCTAAATTTTATCATAATTGACATTTATTCTTCAATTAATTAGGAAGCTATTAAATGTGAACAGAGCTAAAAAGTGCTTGTTGCCATCTGTTAGCTGGCCATTAATACAGGAAGGGTGATGATTAGAAACAACGGAGGAGTAAGATGACATTTTTTGGCTGTAGTGAAGATGCGGAGTTGGTTACCAGTGTGATTCTTTCCAGGTTCATTTTCCTAACACCTAGAAAATAGCAGTAGGAGCACTTCTGTTTGATTCACGATTGTTGATTCCTTTTTTGGGTATGTTTCAGGCAGTTTTTATCCATTTAGATGAAAGTTAATAATTCCCTTAATAATATCGATTGTTTGCAAGGAATATAGATTGAATAAGACCTTGCATGACTGTATAGCGAGAAATGCAACATTGCAATAAACATTCTCCTCTGCGATATACTTAGGAATTGTTATATACAAATTACTTCTACGTGGCTATTTAAGAGTACATTTTCAAAATTTCAAAAAAAATCAGTGCTTCTTTGATGTTGCCAGTCAAGGCTTACGGCTATTAGTTATGGCTTTATTTTCCAGTAGCAGTGAGTGGCTGGAGACAAACTGCATGTTTATAAAATTGAGGCAGTTAATCAGATGAACAACAGATGAAAGTTTGTCTATATTCTGTATTCTGTCTATTTTTTATGCTAAGCTTGCGTACTCTTCTAAAATTTATAATTGTTTCAATAGAAGGTCTTAAATTAGTAGAGTGTGTTGCATTACTGGGTTTGTTTATGTGTTGGTGACACACAGTTTATCTGCTCTTGTTTCAGGTACAAAGGTAAAATCAGCAAGAACACAGACTTGTTCTCAGACACAGAAGGTGGTAACCAGCCCTAAGAAACAGCATCCTTTATATATGCTTTCCCAAGAAAATCAGTATCTTTTTAGTCCAAGTCGAGATGTGCCTGCTGTCTATGGTCCACTTGAAGGTCACCTAATTCCTATGGCTATTCCACTAGGTAGGGCAAATAACTTGTAGAAGGATATGTCAAGGTTAATTACTGCTACTTCATGGAAATACAACTTGTATCTTCTTAAGTCAGTGATCTGCCCTAGCCCATGAGATTTGCAGCTGCCCTTCTTGTGGGAAATCTACATAGGGGAATGGTTTAAAATGTTCTGGTTCTCCTTGTGCTTCATGCTGGATGTCTGGCGACACCCTGACAGAGCAATTATTTGCTTAACTGTACATACCTTCTTTGGTACACTTTACATTTCTAGAGTTCTTGTTCTGGCTTTAAGTTTGGTATACACGTGAGCAGGAACTGAATCATTGACCCTTGTATTCAACATTTACGATGACTTCAGCCCAACAGTTTCAGTAGGATTGTGCCAAATGCACTAAATTAATCGTCACGACCTCTGTATTTTTGGACCTTCAATAGAACCTTTCTATAGGCCTTGTTTGGGAAGGGTTAGTATTATATTGGCATTTAAAGCAAGTAATTACTAGAGAAAAAAAGGGTGCCTCAAACAAAAATTTGTGGGATGCTATACTAAGTGTAATAGTATTTTGAGTATGATTAAGAAAATGTGAGGTGGGGGAAACATGGTATGTAATTTTTGAACAGCAAACACAATGTAGTTATTCTCGTTTTCAGCAGTAGGTGTCACCGTAGTCAAGAAAAGTGAATAATTTTAAAAAATTGCGGTGTTGAGTTTACAGTTTTTGCTGGGAAAGCCTTAAAATTGCCTGGTGAAGCACTATACTTTAGCTGGTGTTAATAGCAGAGTTTTTACTTGGTCTGTAATTGTGCATGAGATCTCAGTCTGTCTTATGTGAAACACAGACGCTCAGAATTAAATTGTAATTAATTTATTAATTTGATGACTTCGGAGATTTATATATATTTAACTATTTTTAAACTGTCCTTAGGTCAAACCCAAATTAGCGACATCTCACTGCAGCCTGCTGGAGTAGATATAGGTAAACCGCACCCTGTCACAGTTACAACCTCTCTTCCTCGAGTGCCACCAAAACCACCAGTTGAGATAAAAAACCCAAACATAGCTGTAATAGAGATGAAATCAGAGAAGAAGGACCCACCGCAACTGTCTGTGCAGGTATGTGTCAAGAGTGATGGTTATTTGTTTATTTTAATAAATGCTAACTAAAGGCAGTCTCATCCATCAGTGCAATCATAGAGTCATAGAATGGTTTGGGTTGGAAAGGACCTTCAAAGGTCACGTAGTCCAACCCTCCTGCAGTGAGCAGGGGTGCACAGATCAGGTTGCTCAGAGCCCTGTCCAGCCTGACCTTGAATGTTTCCGGGGATGGGGCACCTACCACCTCTATGGGCAACCTGTGACAGTGTTTCACCACCCTCACTGTAAGCAAATTTCTTTCTTATATCTAGTCTGAATCTAGCCTCCTTTAGTTTAAAACAATTACCCCTTGTCCTGTCACAACAGACCCTGCCAAAAAGTTTGTCCCCATCTTTCTTTTAGTCCCCCTTTAAGTAACTTACTTTGACATCAGTAGATGGTTTTCAGTAAGCATTAGAAACATATAGAATAGAGGGTCAAGATGTTGTCATGTTATGCTAATATTTTTTATTCATATTTTAATGATTATCCTTATTATTTGACCAAAATAGAAAACCATTTCTTCCCTAAGTCCACTAGACAGGCTGTTTATGAAATACTTCTATGTCAATTTTCTTTTTTTTCTTTTTTTTTTTCTTTAAATGAGATTTTTGAACCAGAAGAAACTTGGAATTAAAAAAAGTCTTAATAGAAATGTCAGTTTTCTTGGATGACTGCTTTGGCCTTTAAGATTTCTGTTTAAAGCATGATAGTCAACCCAAGGATTTCACTCCTGATTAATCAACCATTGCAGTCCTTACCTAGTGGGTTGGGTTGTGTTTGTGGGTTTTTAAAGTTTTTTTACATGAGTCTGTTGTCAAGGAAATTAATGTTTCTTACATGTTCATTTTGAACTGGAATTGTTGACAATATACACACTCCTACACACACCTTTCAGATACAAATGATTCATGGAACTCAAATACGTGTAGAGTAGTACGTGGTTTGTTCCCTTGCTGTATCATTGTATTTGACCCATGTGCATTTTGCTGTTATTTCACCCAGTTCTTAAATGTTTAAGGTGATTTTCCCCCTGAAAGAATTAAGCAAGCATTTAAATCTTTGTTCTTAAAAAAAACCACAACATGTTTTGATGCTGTAGTGGATATCCTTTTATTACAAACTATGTTGTAATACAATTGTCTCTTTATTTTACTATAGCAGCTGTATGACAATGTGAAGCCGATAACCAGCTTGTAGGCCAACATAGTGTAAACAAATTGCAAGTCAAACACACATCTGCTATATAAATAGTTACAGGTATACTCACCTTTTGTCACATGCAAGACAGAGTATCAGGGAATTAGAGAATAGGAGAAATCAGGTACTGCAAGAAGAGAGATTAATATTTGTGGGGTTAGTTTTTGTACATTACAGTATTTTGTTTTTCAGAACCAAGTTACTGTCAGATACAGGTATGAGAAAAGGAGGTACTGAAGCTTAGTGGCTCAGTAACCAGTGGAAGAGAGAATCTAAAAAGTTCAACGATAGTAGCCACGCTAATACATAGATTTTCTATGATGCTTTTTTCTGCCCTAGGTGTTACCAAATGTAGATATTGACAGTATTTCAAGTGACAGTGTGAGTGTAAACCACGTTCTTCCAGGCTCTGAACCTGCACTTCCTCCTGTCGAGGCTGTAATACAGGTATTGATTGGTCTAAACATCCGTGAATTCAAATTTGTTAAAAAAGAATGTATGTTAAATTACTACAAATTTATCTCATTATCTTGTTTTAGTTAGAGAAATTAGACAGTTCCAGGAAAAATGGAGCAATTATTCTGAAGAATTTATATGAGGTATTTGTTTATGGAAATAAAAAATTGCAGCAAGACACTGTTCTTAAAAGATTAAATAATCACTATTGCAAAACTCTTAAGAAAAACAGCATTTCTCTATCCTGTTAAGAGTTATTGGCCCATGTCTGTCTTATTTATACTGGCTTTAGTGTTCTGGCATGAAGACTGAGGATGTTCTTCATTCCTCTGTCTGCTGTACTTGAGTGGTTAGTGGCGTGTGTGCTTAGCCTGGTCACTGGTAACCTGTTGTGTGTGGAGCTGGCGAGTCTACTATATTCTCTTTCCATACAACTCTTCAGAAGTGTTTTTAATCTAATCTAAGCAGTAATGAAGGTTTTTCTGCAACTAAAAGGTTAGCTGCTGCATGCTGAATGATAAGGTTGTAAAGTAAGGCACATGTTTACAGGATGGCGTATTGTTTCTTCCAGTAGACTTCTGTCTTGTGCCTTGCACAGACTGGACAGTGTGATGGCATGGAGGTGCAGTGATTATTTTTGCGTAGTTATTGTACCTTCCATTTTCCCTGTGTGTTAGCTGCTATTCTGACTTAAGGAGTTAGGGCCTCCAGAGTCCTGTGATCAAGATACTCACTGAATAAGACAGAGACTGTAGACTAAAATAGTGATTATTATTTTAAAATGATATTATTAAATAACATCATAGAAATCGCACATAAGTAAATTGCTTGAGACACTTCTAGACTCTTGTGTGCTATGTTTTACCATATTTTGTCTTACTGTTTTTTTTTTTTAATAAGAGTTACAGGTATTTCCCTAGAACTTTTGATGTTGAGATATTCCATTAGATTTGGTAAGAACAGGTTTTAGTTGTCATCCTACAAGAAAAATTTCTGATAATCTTTATGCTATGCAAAGAAATTCCTCCTAACTTTTAAGGTGGTTAAAGCTTTTTTTCTGGATTCAGGCTGTTGACAGTGAATAGTGATTTAATTGCATTCTTGTCATGAAGTTTTTCTGCTAATGCATTTTTTCCCCCCAATATGAAATACCTAGCAATTTCAATTTGTCTTTATCAGACTCCAGAAGATATACATAGTGACGAGGAAGACACAAAGTTTCCGGGAACTAATTTCATTGATGTTACTGATGTCATGCAGGTAATTATATTGGAAAGGTGTCCTTTCCTTTTAAACGTTTTTATATTTGTTTTATATTATTCTGTCATAACTGAGAACACAATGTAGAAAATCAGTTTGCTTTACTAGCGACTTTAAAAATACACATTGGGAGCAATACTGAACTATTTATGGTGCTATAAACAATATTAGAAATTACTGTGTGTTGGTAAGTAAAAGACATTTGAAGAATTACAATAAAAAACTAAAATTAGCTTTTATTTGGAAGTATTAGAATCCCCTAGAAATAAAGTAGTCCTCTAAAATCAATGGTGATAATAGCACTTAGATTTCACAATTTTAAACTCTAAATGTAATGCAGTATATAAGATGCTCTTACAGAGGTTAAGTAAAGTGCCCTATGTTTTAAAATGTGAAAGTATTTTCTGAGGATTCCCTTTTAGAAAATGTCGGTATAGAGCAATTTGTATGTGCTTTTGAGGTCCTCAAATGCATTGCCATAATATCTCATTTCAGTGAAACATTATGTAACTTCAAAAAAAAGCGACAAGAAGTGTATGTGAGTATTTACTTCCAACAGGTACTACTCATCTCATGGATCCTATTAAGAGTTTACAAAACTTTTGTTTTGCTGGATGCCTTGTTAGTGTGTCTGTGCACATTTAACAACATGCTGGTTTCTGGATTATGGTAACAGGGGTTTATTTGAGATACACTTTTACAGTTGAATTTTTTTAGGTAGCAAGTCCTGTTGTGGAGTATCTTGCCTCTGTGGAATATGGCAGTGTCCACCTCCTGCTTTTAGGACTTAGTAAATACCAGGAGCTTGAAATTGCTGTTGCTGGCTAGTATTTCTCTTGAAGTGCTTTTTCTTCAAGTGTCTTTCCAATGAGCTAGACTTGCTGTATCCGTATCAAAATCTACCCAAAAATGTATTCTTTTTACGTGTTCTCTGGGCTCCTGATCCCAGGATTAGCACGTGCATCAATATTAACTCCATAGCCTATGGGTCAGTATGGTAGATTTGCTTTTACAATGAATTAATTATTTAACATTATCAGTTAGTTAAAACAGTCCTAAAGAGGTGGTTTTCCTATCAAAAGTGGGGGAATGCTTTCTTCATTTTTAGCTTCAAAATTATGTTGTTGGAGAGGAGGAGTTAAATCTGTTTGGACAACTTCCTTCTGTTTGCACAAAAAAAACTTTATAGAAATAAATGGGAAAGCTATTTAAGAAATCAGTTTATGAACTAACAAAAAAATGCTACAATGTTAAATTTTTATATGTGAATAATAGCTATTCATATTTTCTTTTTTCATTTTTCTCCTGGATTGCTTTTATCTTTTATTTTTGGCAATGGGATGTATTTTAACCACAATACCAAAAAATGTTCCAAGTGAAACATATACTTGGCCTATGACCACACAGACAATGTTCTTAAAAATGTGCAAGGCAAACACAATGTGGAAGCATAAAATCAACCTCTGGAGTGGCAGGGGTATTTAAGACATCGAAAGAAGGCAAAGTTACTGTTATAAAAGAGACTTCAGATTCATGAAAAAATGTCCATAAAATGCTATACAGGAAAATAGCTTATTGTTGTCTTCCCCCACACCCCTTTTATTATGAAAACTTAATTCTGTTAGAACTGAAGAGGATAAGTATTTGTGTGAAATAGCCTTTTTTTTTTGTTTTCTTTTTTTTCTGTTTTTTTTCTTCCCTGGTGGGTATTGCAAAAAGGCCTCAGGACCCTATCCCAGGCATTTCCTTTTCCTACCTTTTGTTTTACCTTTTCTACTAAAAGATACTTATTTAAGAGATACCTGGGAGTTGAAATGCTAGTTGTTAACATTGGTAGCCCAACAGAGGCAAGGCTGCTGCAGCTGGCTGCTCCCAGGTCCAGCCAGTAGTGAGGCTGAGCATGTATTGCCAATAGGCACACATACAAGCACACATATGCAGTACACATGTACATATGTGTACACGAGTGGCTGTACAGATCAGCGCTCAAACAGCACCAACGTGCTGAACCTGTTCCGCTCTCTGGCTGTTCAGGATGGAGGTCTGGGATATACGTGTGATTGTGTGTATGTACATATGTATATCATAGAATCATAGAATGGTTTGGTTGGAAGGGACCTTAAAGATCATCTCGTTCCAACCCCCCTGCCATGGGCAGGGACACCTTCCACCAGACCAGG
>NW_009631596.1:0-20422 GCF_000690535.1 Cariama cristata | reverse complement strand
ACCCACCCGGGCTTGGAACACTTCCGGGGGTGGGCCAGCCACAGCTTCTCTGGGCAACCTGTGCCACTGCCTCACCATCCTCACTGGGAAGAATTTCTTCCTTATATCTCATCTAAATCTTTCCTTTTCCAGTTTAAAGCCATTGTCCCTTGTCCCATCACTCCATGTCCTTGTAAAAAGTGTGTGTATACATGTATGTACGGAGGCATACACACGTGCAGTGTAGATCCCTCCAGTATCTGGTGTTAGACACTCAGTCTACCCAGTAGCTGGCCCTGGGTCCTTGCCCTCCCCAGCTCTGGCACCTGGACGTGCAGTCCCCTGAAAGCCCCTTGCTCAGGAAAATAGATGGCAATGGCTTTTAGTGAGCAGACAGGACAGACTGCGCCAATCAGGCATAGGGCAAGGCCAGGCAAGCATGCTGACCAGCCAGTTGTCTATGTGCATCCAGCTGCTTTTGTCCCCTTATCTATTTGCCCACACCTGTACCTCTCCAAACCATCTTGGTCCTTCCCTTTCCACAGCTCTGATTCCTTCCTGTAAACACAACATGAAACATGTTGTACCATCCTAAAATAATCATAGAATCATAGAATCATTATGGTTGGAAGAGACCTCAAAGATCATCAAGTCCAACCGTATACCTGATGCCACCCTGTCCACTAAACCATGTCTTGAAGTGCCACATCTAAACGTTTTTTGAACACCTCCAGGGACGATGACTCCACCACCTCCCTGGGGAGCCTGTTCCAATGCCTAACAACTCTAACAGTGAAGAAGTTCTTTCTAATGTCCAGCCTGATCCTCCCCTGGCGCAACTTGAGACCATTTCCTCTCGTCCTATCGCTAATTACAGGGGAGAAGAGCAATTACCGGGGAGAAGAGCAAATCTTCCATGCATCCTCTAATAACTCATCGTGTCATCACCTCATCCAAATGCACCTGCCCAGCCTTAAGAAAGGTGCTATGGAGAGTCTTCCCATGGGCTCATCTTGCTGGGTTTCCCTTCTGGACACTGGGGCTGAGCCCTTTCCTGTGATAGCCCTGGGAGCAGCCATGTCAGGGTGCTCTGTTGTCGTGTTAGGCTATTCTCCCACCTGTTGTTGCTCTGTGCCCCTTTGTGTGGGTGGAGACAAACCTTTTATCGCATAACCTAACAGTAATTTGTTTTAACAGTTTTGAGGACTAATGCAACGTGCCCCAGCTTGTAAAACACAAGCCCTGCCATGGGAAGAGGTGATGTGCCTTGTTTTCCCATTGCAACCTTGCTGTCTAGTGGTTAAAGATCCAGAGTTCCATCTTCCAAAATAGTTGAATTAGGTGCTGTTATTCCACAATAAGAAAATTCATATGTGACATAAAGCAGAAAAAACTATTACAGCGTTGATTTACACGCTTCTTTATTTTCGGTCAATGGTTGCACCTACAATAAAGTAGGTTCAGACTTTCTGCACAGAAGAGGTTTTGTAAGGCCAGCCCTTCCATGGACCCTGCTTTATTCCAGAGTGAGAAACGTGCTCAGGTAACACGAGCCCAGAACGGACTCTCAGATTTATTGAGTCTGCTCTCCAGCTCTTCTAAGCAGCCACATCCTGCAGTACCTTTAGCAAATGTACTAGGGTTTAAGATTAGAGGCACTTTTTGCTCTCTGAGCAAGCCCTAATTGCAAGGTGGGGACTTGTTTCTCAGAATTTTTGCTTCCATTTTGAATACCACTGCAAAATATATAACCTGCAGAGATCAGAGTAAATGTATTTTCCTCAACCTTGGTTTCCCATAGATGCTCTTGGGGATAGTGATTTTTTTACATGTATAACTTTTCAGACAAAAGATCACAGGTGGCACCTGCAATCCAGCCTGACCTTGCTTGTGAAAATTGCTTTAGGAGTCTGTCAAGAAGAAATCCATGACAAAGTTTTGGATGGCTTTAATAAAAGACTAGGCATATACATGTTTGGTAATGGAACAAAATTAATCTATACCACCTAATAATTTCAAACATTTTTTTAATTATCTGAATGTAATTTGGGAAATAGAATTTCAACTTGATACTTTGTAATAAAGTACAGTGATTAATATTCCAATCGTATCTGAAAGACTTTCTAATTTATGCTGTATTTTGATTGGGAGTCATGATAGATATTTTCAATAGTCTCCAGGGAGTTAAAATGCAGAATTGCGTGCAGATTATTCAGGATTGGTCCAGAAGGTGGTATATGTGCAAGTTCAATCTGTATAATTAAATACAGCAGAGATAATATATCACTCCAAAATGAATATAATTTTCTTTTGGATTTGTGCACTATGAAATATAAAATATTTTTGCACATAGTTTAGAAATGCAGGAGAACTGCAGAAGTTTGTCAGAAGTTACTAAATATATGTAAGATTTATTGTATGTACTTGGTTTATTTAATCCAGATGTTTGTATTTTGCATACTTTCAGAAGTATTAAATAGGCAACATCAAAGAAAATTTATGGAGTAATGCAGTCAGAAGAAAATGCATAATGAAACATTGGACAAAGATATCTTTACGTTTGCTGTCAGAATGAATTATGGTTATAAATACGTATATCCTAACAGAATGAACTGCTTATCAGCTTGCAAGGCATCCATTGCCATTCTGAGTTTAGCTTTACTGTCTTATTTCTATGCCTAGAATGGTTTAGACATCTTTGTTTGTCACCCAAATATACATATTCTGTTTTGCCTGCTTTGTAAGTTACAGCTTTTCTTTGAAGAATTATTATATTCAAAGATCCAGAAAGATCCCACTCCCCAATAACTATTTGTTGTAATATCCATCATGGACCAAGCTGACTTTTTAGTTTTAAGTATATTAAGGTAGGGGAGAAGTGTTAATGCTGGGTTGGGGAAAGAGACAGGAAAATGTTACTATCTCCCCCCCCCCCCCCCCCTTCTCTATTCTTTCTGTTTTCAGTGATTTGTTCTTTTATTCATAGGAAATATATAGCACTTTTTTTATTTTATGGGTTAAAAGTAAATTTAAGGGAAAATAAGACTTTTTTCTCTTTTCACTGTGTTGGAGATTAATCTTAGTAAATGTAGACTTACAGTGAGTTCTTTTATGCAACATTACTTACTACTCACTGGTAATTTAGGGCTCAACTCCTCATCTCTTTCTGGCATGCCAAATTTTCTTCTTAGAGAATCATGTTACTATTAAGAGACATTTGGTTTTAATATTATGAGTGAAGGATGCAGGTTCTCATCCATCACAAGACATTTCTTAAGTGTTACATTACCATATGACGGGTTGATGGCTGCTTTTTGGGACTTTATGCTGTGTATGTGCTCAGGGGGGAAAGGAGGGTGGCATCTTTGGAAACAGTCAAACATTATAATGCAGACTGAGTAACTTCCATAACTTTTTAGAAATAGCACATTAAGGTTAAATTCAAAGTGTCTGTGAGGATCTTGTGAATTTATTGCCCAGAAATGCCTTTTGACTTTCAGAAGCTTAAGTTAATAAAAGTGTAAACATACATGTAACGTATGTGTAAAATATTAATATCTAGTCTTCAGTACTGGCAACTTTATTAGAGTTTTGACTGACTACATACCCGTTAATTTTTGGGAATGTATCTTTTCAGACAGGAGACTTGAAAAGAAAAGTTTAGTTTCTAAAAAAAACCCAAACCCAAAGAAAACCCAAACCAAACCAAAAAACCTAACCCAACAAGTAACTGTAGAAAGTTTCCTAAAATTTTGTTTAAAGGAGGAGCATTTCTGGAGTATATATTAAAGAAACCTGACTTATGTCACAAGTAAATTTCTGAAGTATTAGCATTACCGTTGGCTCCCTGCCCTGTGCAGCACAGGCAGGAAATATGAGCCAAATCATATTTTACTTAACAGTTCCTGTAGTTTTATACCTCTACAGATTTATGATTTGCTAAGTTTAGAATTGTATCAATTAACTACAACATACTAAGAAGGGAGAATGTGGTTTGTGTGCTGTGACACATCTACAGATGTTTCCTAAAGAAAAAAATCTGACTGTTACCTCAATGACATTGCCTTCCAGAAATACACCATAACTTAATTTACTACTTATTATTAGGATCACGAAGAGGAGAGGGATGAAATTCCAGAAGTCTTTGAGCCTCTTCTGGAGCTTAATGGACAGTTTAAGGTTGCCTCGCCAACATACAATGGTCCTTTGTTTCCTCCAGTGGCTTCTGTTTCTCAGCAGTCTTCTGATGTTTTGGATGAACTGATTCAAAGGAGAGAAACTATAGAAAACAGGTTGATAAATTGGTGAGTTGCAATGTCACAAAGTGGTGAGAGAATATATATGGAAGAACGACTCCATAAGAATACCTTCCCTTTCTTCTCCTCCCCTCCCTTTACTTCTCCTTCTTCCTTTGAGCTGCCTTGCGTTTTATGTCAAGAATGCTCTTTTGTATACTTTTAGGTACCTTGGTGTTTGCAAATAGTTAAATGAGTTTTATTCTGCTAGGGTGGAACAAGAAATAATGGCAAAAATCATCGATGAGATGTACCCAGTTCAGAAAGAAACAGTGCCAGATGTTAGCATCTCAGAGAGTGAAGACAGTGAGACTGTAACCTCTGACATTGGTAAGCAGGAGTTATTGTTCTCAGGAGATGGATTATCTCAATTTTTGGCTGATTTTAACAAGCTGTGTAGGTAGCTGTTGCCTGAGCCTAAGAGTGGATAATGCTGAACGAGTGAAATGCAAAAGTGCATGCTTTAATTTATGTTGAGGCAGGGCAAGTGTTGTAAGGCCATTGAAATAAATTATCTTAAAAAAAGAAAAAGAACACATAAAACACACCACTGTACAAATCAACTTCTGTATTGGCCATCTAAATCAGATTTGGCATTTTGCTAAGCCTGTAATGTTTGTTTGCCTTTCTTTTGTTAATAAATAGGTCAAAAATTACCTCCCTTGTAAATGTGTGAGGAGACAAATGCATTTCTCCTGTGATGTCACTGCCCTTCGCTGCTGCCTTCTTTTATGATCCTGAATTGTTGTTTCTTTATCTGTAAAATAAAACATCACTCTTTGCAAAGGAATATTTGAAAGTTTTTGGAGAATAAAATGAGTGGCTGCAGTACAGTACATGTGTTTTAAGAAGTGAGACCTGGATGTGTGCTTGATGTTTCTTCATTTTCAGTTGAAGTTGCAGGTGGTAGAGGATTTCAACTCTTTATCAATGCTGGTGTGCCTGTGGACTCAGAAATGATAAGTCATTTCGTAAATGAAGCTCTCAGTGAAACAATTGCAACCATGCTGGGTAACAAGCAGGCTCAGAAAGCAGTTCCTACTACAAATGTTCTTCCAAGTACAATGATTATGATGGTAAGAGTCCATTTTATTTTAGCTTTTTCTGCTGAAATTCTAAGGGGTAATTTCTTTGTGGCATGATGGTTCAACTATATGCAAGACAAAGGTGACGGAAAAAGACTGATGAACTGAATGTGCCTGATTTGCATTTTTTGACTATTCCTTATTATACTCCTGCAAGCAACAAGATTAAACCTATTTCACTTTAAAAAAAATTTGAAAAGAAAAAAAAATTAATTCCTTTGTGCTGCATGCAACATGCTATATTTATTTATTTACTTTAAGGCTGAGCACAAAACTGATTTCTAAGGGAAAGACTTGGTACTTAATTTCATGTTGTCAAAAGATAGCTCGTGTTATTTTCAACAAAAATAGCTATGCAACTGTCTTGTGAAGAAACGAGATAATATGAAGAAATTAGTTTCTTCATAAGAAGAAATAGAATCTGAGAGTGATGTATTTTTGGTCTTATGGGCTTGCAGCCATTCTTTAATATCTGTAAAAATGAGTATTCTTTCTAAGTTTTGAGTTCAGTAGTTTTCAGTAAATGCTTAAATGATTAGTAGAGCTTCCTGTAATACAGGAGAATTTTCTCTGTTCCCTTTGATAATCAAATGACAGCTGGCTCTTATTTTGCTAACAATCTGACTGCGCTACAATCTGGTGTTGTATAATGTCTTTGGGATGAATGTGGTAATTGCTGTGCTTGTTGAAAGTGAGATCAATTATTCTATTCTGCTACAGTGCATATAGACTGAAATACCACCTAGTGCCAGCTGTAAGTGACCAACAGATTATTCCGTAGTCAAAAGTGATCATTTCACTGCTGTAGGCTTAAATACAGCCACCCTGCATCTAAAGAGCTCTTCCCTGCTCCATTACAGATTAAGGAGGGTATGATATTAAAGAGGACTGTTCTTTGTAGCTTGTTCTTCTGATATTTAGAAACCTCTTCTAATAACCATTCTACATTTACTAATGGCCCTCTTAAGCCTTCTTGTTTCTGTACCAGCTTAAACGGAAATGTCCTTAGGCAGAAATGGTTGTGTTCTCCTTACTATATATATTCATTTGTGCACTTCAAGAGATAAATTTAGTCCTTTCTGTCCTTTGATTAGGCTAAATAAAGAAATCGTCTGTATGTGTACCATTTTTCAACTCTTGCTGATGGGCAGCACTTTTATGTTTTCCAATTTAGATTGGTCTTGACCATGGGTAACGCTAATATGCTAATAGACATTTTTAATAATAATGTAGTGTGCAAGATGGTGTTTTCTCAGTGCCTTGTGCTATTGTAGTGATATTCTCCTACCTTTATTGGAATCTCAGGTAGCTAATTATGTTTTTTTAAGTTTTTCCACATTTGTGGCTAATAGTTGTTCTTTGGATAACTTGTACATTCATAAGGTTTTTTTCTTGGTTTTCCATTTCAGCTCAGCTTATAGCAGAAGTTCTTGAATATGTAGGTTACGCATTCTTGATCTACCCCTCCTTATTGTAAAGTTTCCTATCTAGAACTTCAGCTGCACAGTTACCGAGTTCTTTCGTGTTCACGATGTCACGCAGTTGTGTGTGTGCTGCCAAATCTGTTAGCATGTTCCACTTCCCATAAGTTTTTAGTAAAAATCATCAATCTGAGGATTTATTCTTCAGAAGCTAGCCTGGAAGCCTTCCTTTAGCCCCATAATCTTGTTTTCTTTATGAAATGTCACAGAACGGGGCTGGAAAAAAGTCTGGAAAGGTCCATCATATTCCTCCATAGCAGGCTAAATGACAGCCATCATACTTGCTTGTCAGATTTATTTCCATCGCTGTCATTTTTTAAGGAACATCAGAACTATGTTTGTGCTTACTTTCGTGCTTTGCTGTCTTGGCTATTGCTTTGTTTGTAATCTTCTCTTGAGCTGATTCTGTTACCATAACATTATCATACCGACTCAATTTTATCCATGTCACAAAATACTTTCTTGCTTAACATTGTATCAAGTGCTTTATTAAAATTCATATAATCATATAATTCATATTTAGACTGGACATTAGGAAGCATTCCTTTACCGAGAGGGTGGTCAAACACTGGAACAAGCTTCCTAAAGTGGTGGTCGATGCCCCAAGCCTGTCAGGGTTTAAGAGGCATTTGGACAATGCCCTTAACAACATGCTTTAACTTTTGGTCAGCCCTGAATTGGTCAGGCAGTTGGACTAGGTGATCGTTGTAGGGCCCTTCCAACTGAAATAGTCTATTCCGTTCTATTCTATACATAATGATTTTCAAATGTAATCATTCTAATGCATAATTTACTGTTTTTTCATTTATTTTGTCCAGGCATACCATTTAGCCTGGTGCAAGATTATGTTTAGATAGAGGAGTTAGATCCATGAAGCATGTATCTAGGCAACAACTGTTCCTGTTCTGTGATAACCTGCTTTTCTCTCTCTCCCTTAACTGACTCTGGGGATACTTCGAAGATAGGAATTTTGCATTGAGATAATAACTATGGTTACAATTTTTTTTCCCTCAGGAGTCTCTTGTGCCTACTCCCTTGCCAACACCCCAGGCCACACCACCACAAACACCACCTTCAGAAAAAGAATTGCCTCCAGTCAAAACTCCAGAGACTTCTCTATCTCTTGCAGAAATGAGTGGGGATGTTCGTGAACATGAAAAAAATAAAGAAACAGGTAATGAAAATAATAAGTGAAGTTTAGAAGTAGCAAATACGCTTTAATCTACTGCCTTTAATTTTCTTCTTCAAAGACATGTTATCTCTCAGGATAAATATTCTTGAGGCTATAATTCAAGTCGGAACTCATGTAATACAAAAATTAAACAAACAACTTTTTTTTGGTAACTTCTGTTTTCAAACTTAATGCACAGTTCTATGGTCTGTGTGATTTCCACCCCTCCCAGCCCCTCCGCGCTTTTTCTTATCAGAAGAATAGCTGTCTTTTGCTCCTTCCTGTGTTTCTAATGTTAATTAAGCCAAGTTTACACTCTCCAAGTAACGCAGCTTACTTTTTAAAATGCAGAGCAGTCTCCCATCTTAAAGGAAGTAAGCAATTGAGGTTTTGTTCCAGGTCCTTCAGATGCCAACATTGTACTTAAAAGAAACTATTCTTAATCTAGTCTTGTCTCCATAACTATCAAAAGGTATCACAGAAACTATAAGTGCTTAGTAGAACTAACTCGCTCTCTGTCTGAGATTTACTTCTTGCCTGCTTTCTGATCTGAAATTTGACTTCACACATGCAGGAGTTGAGATGCCAGCTGCCACTAGTCATGTTGGCACACCTGTGGTTACCCCTGTCAATACACCTCCACAAACAACCACACCAAGCCCTCCTGCCTCAGAATGGGTCTCCAAAGCTGCAAAACTGGAAAGTCCAAAGCCTCCAAACCCATGGGATGATGCAGAACTTCCTCTGGAAGAAGAGAAACCCAGTCCTTTAACTGAAGAACCGTTCCGTCCCAAGGCTATGTGAGTTGAACAGGCTGCACTGTTTTCTCATTTCTTAAAGAAATGAATATGTATATTCTTTCTACATGTATCCTCAAAAAGTCATTAGAAAGAAATGCTTAATGTATATGTCAGGAAGCATTGAGATAAACCATGATTCTTTTTTTTTAATTTCTTGACTTGTATTTTGGAGAAAAAACGTGAAATCGGGACCTTTCTCAGGATTTATCAATCCTTATTCATCATGCTGCTGAATGTTGTACTTGGTAACCTTGTATTGTCACCCCTGCCAGTAATAAATGTAGTGACAATGAAATACTGTATTATTAGTATTTTATTTTTTCTATTATCTCAGTAGGAATATACATGGTAATTTTTAGTTATAACCAGAAATTCATTAGTAACATTATTTAACCATGTTGATTCTCGAACTATTCTGTAAAATGCTGTGCTCTTTCATTTGAAAAAATACTTGCAAATTAATTTATTTTCAGTATTGATTTAGAGACTTTAGTCTGTATTGTTTAATGCCTTTTGGTGTATTCATAATGCATATTCTTACATTATAGGGAGATGACAGTGGCTAATGATGAGGAACCAGAAGCCTTGATTTTACCGTCTCAGCAGTCGTCAGCGAGGCCCTTTGAATCACTTCCTTGCAATCCACAGGTTCCATCACCTGTGCCTACAGTTAGTTCTGGGCAGTCCACGCAGGAAAGCAGCCTCACCCTCACAGAAACAGAAACTGCAGACAGACCCATCTCAGAAGGGGAGGTACTCTTCAGCTATGGACAGATGGTGAATGCAAGAGGTAACTAACTAGAGAAATCTGTGGAAATTAGAATTTGAATTTATTTTTTTTCTTTATAGACTTCTTTTCCAGTCTACTGAAGTTACATTTCATACAATTTCTGATAAAACTGCAAGCATTAACCTGGTCCTTAACTTTCAGTTCATGGTTTTGGATTTAAGAGACTTCATTGCTCTTTTTCTTGCCTCTGAACAAAATACTTCTGCTTACTAATGGAAAAAGATTAAATCTGCTCTTTTGTCATAAGACCAACTTGGAAAATAATTGGAACTGTGTTGCACAAGTTCCATGTGGTACTAAGTGCTTTATTGAAAGCAAAGTGTAAGAGCTATTTTCTTGGAAGCTGAAAATATGTCCTTATAATACACATGCGGCAGTAGGCATTTCCAACTTTACTAAAGCACTGTGTTACAATTATTAAAGAATGTGGCGTTAGCTTTCTTTCATATAACTTGCATGGTTTTTAGTGTTTGTAACTTAAAATATTTTCGATCCTTAGCAGAAGGAGGACTGTCTCTTCCAAACCTTGCTGAGAGCTTAACCAGTACTTTACAAGATGCCAATGACATGGTAAGGAAATGTTTCACAAGGAAATGGGGTTAGTGTGGTATTCTGCCTTGAGCATCTTGATAAATTGGATGTGCTTTAAGCATTTTCATTTATAAACTTTTTAAATTTATGCTTTTAAACTGTACACTTACAAAGAACGCTAGAATTTCAGAGCTCCAAAGAAAAAAATACATTATACAAACTAATTTATATTTAAAAAAACCCCTTGAATGATTTATATGCTTCTGTAGGTGGAGAGATAGCTAATACGCATTTTCATTTCTTTATTGTTTTTAGTTTTAAGACATCTTAAACAGAATAGAACATTGTTATGCTCTGAGCCATCTTTTAATTGTGTGCTTAAATTATTAAAGTAGGTTAGCTGAGGCTGGAGTTAGTTAAATCTGCTTAAAACTTCAGTATAATTTCTTATCTGACTTCTGCTTTAGTCTGTTATCCTAGAAGCCTCCCAAGTCAAGGTATTCTCCATTCCCTTTCTCTTTTAACACTTTTCTTTTCCTCAAATGCCTGGACTTGACCTCTCTGACTTTGTGTAATGCCTTTTGGTAGGACATAGCTGTCATATAAATGGTAGTATCAGGTAGAGTAACAATATGCTTAAACCAAACAGTTTTCTTTATGAAAGAGTAAAAAAATTGATAGTGAAATTGTAATAATATTGGTTGGAAGTGAACTCCAGAGGCATTGCTAAAAACTTCCTGAAATGCCTCCACCGTGCTATGTGGCTCTTCTGGAAGAGGTCCAGATAGTTGAAATCTGCCATGAGAATGAAGACCTGCAATCATGAGAGCGCTGTTAATGTTTTGTAGAAAGCCTCCTCTTAGTTTCTGTTGGTCAGGTGCTCTGAAGCAAACCCTACCCACAACATCCCTAGTGTTCCTTTCCCCTCTGATTCTGATTCAGGCCATCAGTAGGTACATGGAAGTCTGTGAATTCAAGGAATGATTTGACCTGGGACTGAAAATTGGCTGAGCTACTGGGCTGAAAGGGTTGTGGTCAGTGGCACAAAGTCCAACTGGAGGCTGGTCACTAGTGGTGTATGCCAGGAGTCAGTACTAGTGCCAGTGCTGTTTAACATGTTTGGTAATGACTTGGATGGTGGGACAGACTGCATCACCAGCAAGTTTGCGGATGATACAAAACTGGTTCATGCACCAGAGGGTTGTGCCACCATTCAGAGGGACCTCACCAGGCTAGAGAAATGGGTTGACAGGAATCTCATTAAGTTCAAAAAGGAGAAATGCCATGTCCTGGACCCAAGGAGGAGCTATTCCATGCACCGGTACATGCTGGGGACTGAGTGGCTGGAATGCAACTTTGCAGAAAAGAAGCTGGGGATCCTGGTGACAAACTGAACATGGGCCAGCAGTGTGCCCTTGTGGCAAAGAAGGCCACTGTCATCCTTTGCTGCATTGGGAGGAGCATTGCAAACAGGTCAAGGGAGGTGGTCCTTCCTCTTTACTCAGTACTGGTGAGACAGCATTTGGAGTACTGTGTCCAGTTATGGGCTCTCCAGTACAAGAAAGGTAAGAATTTACTGGAGTGAGTCCAGCAAAGGACTGCAAAAATGATTAAGTGATTGGTGCATCTATCATACTGAGGGAGCTTGGATTGTTTAGCCTGGAGAAGAGCGAGCTCTGGGGGGATCTTACCAATGAGTATGAATACCTGGTGGAAAGAAGTAAGGAAGACAGAGCCAGACTCTTCTGAGTGGTACCCAGTGAGAGACAGGAAGCAGTGGACACAGACTGAAGTTCAGGAAATTCCTTTTAAACATGAGAAATACTTTTACTGTGGGGATGGACAAACACTGGAAAAGGTGCTGCCTTGAGCAGTTGGGTTGGACTAGACAATCTCCAGAGGTCCCATCCAACCTCAATAATGTGAAGTTTAAATGTCGTAGGGTAGGAGTCCACTTTTCTTCTCCCTACCTATCCTTCATAAACATTTCTACTTATACGTGGCCATACTTTGCCTGTGCATACTTTCCTATGTAATATCCATGATTTCATTCATGTCATAGTTGTTAGACTGTGCCCTGAACTTGCAGATCTTTCTGTCTGTTGTCCAGACTTTGCATGTGAGTGTATAGGCACCTGAGGAGAATGCCCTCCCTCTTGATCAAGATTGTAAAAGTTCTTTTTGTGGACTTCCGTTTAGATGCCCTCTCTGTCTGCCACCCTTCCTCTCTTAAACCCTGGGTTTAAGACTGTTATCAGGTGAACCTAAATTAAAGTTCTCTTCATCAGGTTAGAAAGCTTGCTTGCTAAGATGTTCTTCCCTCTTTGTCAGCTGGATCATAACCCTTTCCAATAGTCCTCCCTCCTCAAACTAGGCACTCTGGTTGAGGAAGCTAAATCCTGGCTCTGTAGCCAGATTGTTGCCAGTAACCAGTATGTGTGAGAATTTAACTGCTTCACTGAAATTTGGAGGCCTAAAGGACCTTGTTCTTCTCTATTATAGTCTTATGTATCAAATAAAGACTGTGAGTGTCTGTGGGTAAAAGGAGAAGGCAGTGTATTGTCAGTTTGCTTATTTTTAAATGCTTAGATTTTCATGACACAAGTTCTCAGTATGGAAACTGTAACAACTTACTCTAAAAGAAAAAAGCTTAATTGTGAACTAAAGTAAGAGTGATTCAAGTTCCTACAAAAACCACTTTTGGACCACGTATTGTGTGGATTTTGTTTCTTTGTTTTAGGATTATGATCCTCCCAGTGAAGGGCAAGTGATGAGAAGACCAGATAAAGGCTATCACAGGGATCCTGTGCTGACTCTTTTAGCCAAATTAAATCAAGCACCTCTTGCTGCACAAGAAGGAATGAGCCATTTGGAGGTAACTTACAGTCCTTTTCCTTCCAATACAGTAGTTTTGAAGTGATACTTTCCTATTCAAAAGTAGATAAAATATTTTAAGCTTATCCTTCCTGTTGGCTATAGAACAGGTTCATACACTTCATTCCCTGCTGGAAGTGATTCCACTTCTGTTGGCTCTGTTCTTGTGTAAAACTTTTTAAAAACATTGAAGATTAAGTGGTGTTATAAACAAGTAAGCTGTACGTAGTGTCACATGTACCTAGTTTTCAAGGTGTGTATGTAACCGTTCCAGTGCACTAGATTTGTCCTGTCAATTTGAGTACCAGGGAAGTTTTCTGTCACTTCAGCAATATAGGTGCTATGTTTAACAGTACAAGTTCACTGCACTTAACAGTCATATGAGTGTTTTAGGGAGGTATGAAGAATAAATCAGCAAATGTTTACGTGCACTTTTGTGCATGGTATTGATACTGATCTTGGAACAAAACCTCAAAATATTCATCTTCAACTGGCAGGAAAAAAAGACGAACAGAAAAATATAACTATCTACAACACAAAGGACAAAAGTAATTTTTTTCGGTCACAGATCTAAGTATTTTCTGTATGCAAAATAGTAGTTTGGACTGGGCATCTGTTCTAACTGACATAGCTGGAGGAATGTTTAAAGGAATTGAACTTGAATACTGCAGTATGGTTCATGAATGCCTTCATTTATGGCAGATCTTGCTTTTTGTGATTTTTATTGATGCATATGTAGTTTCTTCCTTCTGTCTTGGTCAGTTTAGTCTAAATAATTACTAACTTCACTCACCTCCTTAGCTGTTCCTTTGTCTGTCTATATTTTGCTTAATGAGCTGTGGTGGATGGACTCAGTGAAAAGCTTTCTACAGTGTCAGCTCTGAGTCTGACTCTAATTGTAGTGACATTTCTCATCAGCACTGCCAATTACAAATGCATCTCTAATTTGCTTTTTCCCTTTCCCATAGTCACGGATTGCCTAATCTGTCCATACAAGACAGTAATAAACTCCCGCCCCCACCCCGCCCCCGATTCTGGCAAGGTGTGTGCAAGCATACCTTCTTGTTTATCAGAGAAAGAATATTCTAGATGTTACTAGTATCACCTTAGAATGATACTGTGCACGTGTGTGTATGTGTATTCAACCTGTTTTCCTGCACAGAAGCAGGCTGTTTTTTCTCTGCAGCTTTGAAAGTCAGAATCCAGAGAACCATCCCAATTTTAAGTGCCACCCAAACCTACTTAAAAATTGAACATTTTATCTGACATGCTGTACAACAGTCAATAGCTTTTAGATGCTTCCAATGTTACAAGGTCAGGCAGTCAACAGTGGCATATGTGTAATATTAAAGACTTCACGTGCTAAAAATAGAACTTAGGTTCTGGTCATGTTGGGATACCACTAACAAAATAAGTGATGTTGTTTGGCTGTAAGTAATTTTTTTCTGTCCAGTACTGATAAATGTAGATCTTACTTTCAAACCCAGTTAGATGATAGCTCCTCAGTTTCAGTTTTCTTTATTCAGTGCTAATAGTATAGACTTAAGTTTATATATGCTTTACGGGTTAATGTAATTAGATAACAATGCCTGATTTTGGAAGAAATACATTGGGGTTTTTTATACCTGCTGTTCTAATGTTGCTGTTCTATGTAGGATTCTGATGATAGTGCTGGGAATCTCAGTGAAAGTCAAAGACTGAGGCTGACCGGAGCAGCTGAGAGAATCCTAATGGGACATTCAGTTTATGTGGACCATTCAGCTGCTCGGACTTCTGAAAACAGACCACACCAGGGTTTCCGTTCTCCATCACCAGGGCAGCTTGCCCAAATTGGAGGTACAATTAGACTGTTATTTCTTCTCTGTAATATTTATGTGGATTCTGGGGATTTTCTGTAACAATATCTGAAATAATTTCAGAGAATATGTTCAAAATCAAAAATTAAACATTTGCAGGCAATTGCTGCAAAGAAATTCTTAGCATTCCTGTTCTGAGAACTGGGTTTAATTCCAGCCTTGTCTTCACTCTTCTTTCTTTGTAATATTTTACAATTTGAACAAAAATCATGGCAAGTACCAACTTGCCTATAAAAAAGTTGACTTGTAAAGTATATTTTTTTTTTTAAAGTCAAGTTCAGTTCTCAAAAACCCTTAGTTTGACCATTCTTAAAGTCAGTTTCCATAGGACAGGTATTGACACCAGCAGTTCAAGCTACTTCTTTCTGTCCCCTTACACAGCACTCCTCCTCATTGTTTTTATCACGCCATCAAGATGATACTGCAATGTCTCATAATTGGTAATATATTTTAGCTTCATATATTCCTGTAACAATACAGAAATTCTTTTTTCCCAGATGGATAGCTCAGGCACACATATAATGGCTTGTACAAAGTAGTGCAGGGATAAGTTGCTGTGGTAAAGTGAGGAAATTAATTTATTTCTTTTCAGTTGAAATTGGTACTGTAACTAATGGCCCTTCCCCTCCCTTATTTTTTATCTCAGTTTCTCTATTGTTATCTGAAAATATACTTCTATACTTGCTTAATTAAACTACTGCAAGCATGTAGAAACTCTTAATTTTGTTGACTGTGGTTTTAAATACGTTTAAGCTAAACTGAAATAATAATTAAGCTGTTACAACACAAATGTGGTTGCACTGGTTCATCAAAAGTTGTGTAAACTAAAGTGATCAAACAGCTGTTTTTCAAATTCACATTTATGAATTTGACAAGAGAAGCATATCTCACATTATCAACCCTTGACCAGTAGGAAGTGGATTGAAAATGAATGTGTTCAGCATGAGGCAAAAATAATCTTGGAGAAATAAGAATTTTTGCTTAGTTTTGAACTGATTTACATTTGAACTGGTTATGCAGAGTGTAAGCTTTTTAAGCTAGCTGTTACCTAACGTTATGGACCACCTACACAACTGTCAGCCTTGAAAATATGTTCTGGTACTTTGTATATTATAAAACTTCTTGAAAGCAATTTGTTGAAGATTGTTTGGAGATTGGTTACATTAGGCTTCCTGGCATAAGACATTTCTCCACGCCACTTGTTTAACGCTGTGTTGTTAGAGCACGGTCAGCATGAAGAACACTGTGACACAGGAATAAAATAGTGATCTACATCAGTCTGCGGTAAGTCTCTGACAGTGCTCAGGACCATAGGGAGAGTTAGAAGATGCACGTTAGTGGGAGAACCTGTCTACTAGGGATATTTCCTTCTTACAGAGACTGTCCATAGCTGTATCTGGCAAATCATGTTTTTATCTCCTCTATATCTATTTTAAAATTTAATTTAATTTAATTTAGGATGCCCTTTGTCTGTCCTGGAAATGTCTAACACTTTGTAAAACCAGCTCCTGCATACAATGATAATCTAGAAGCAGTGTGTTTCTCTAGTATTTTATGCTCCTCTCTCCAAATCTTGTGGTATTGTTTCTGTTGTAGTATTTTTTTGAGAGAAGGTAAGTGCCCTGGACCAACTACCATACGGGAATGCCCTGTACTTTTACATAATCTGTTCTCTTCATAATTCTGTTACCTTCTTACGATTTTTAACTTAGCTTCCCTCCCTCCTCACCTCTGAACACAGAGCACAGTATTCATTGACATTGCTAAGCAAACAACATTGTAGAAAAGGTAGGATCTGCTTTCAAAGCAGGAGTGTTTGCATATCACAGAGGAACAGAAAATATTGTTCCTAAGTCCTTTCGATAGTGAAGTCAATGCAGAATAGGAAAAAATCTATTCTTGGCGGGGGGGGGGAACACGACAGGGAGTGAGGTGGAGGGAGGAAGGAATGATCTGTGATTGTTTCCACCTTTGTTCCGAATCTTTTTTATCTGTCTACTGGTATGTGAGATGGTATATCCTTCAGTCTATTGCAAGTCAGGACTAAGAGCTATTTCCTGATAGCCACAACAGTTACAATGCAGGTCCATCATTTTATTTGATAATATTTTTAGGGGTAAAATTAAATAATTGTTACACCAATGGGTGTCAGAGTTCACATAGTTCAGGGTGTGTATCTCTGTACATATAACCTTGCAGTGGATACTCAGTTTCTCTGTCAGAATGAGTCACTCAGATATATATATATGCAAGAATTCTAGGGATTGTGTGTCTATGGGTATCTTCAGTTTTGTGATCGGTTTTTATTTGTATTATGGAAACATGATGTCTATTTGTAGGATGGAGCAGGTATATAACAGCATCTTGATGATCAGTCTTTCATTTCTAAATACTTGTTTTCAGTGCTTAAAGTCATGGATATAAAAACCAACATGCAAATGAAATGTGGCACATGTAGTCTTAAAGTGAACAATAATTACAGTTAATTAAGCAATGATTATAGTTAATTAGGCTTAAAATTAATTCTTTGGCTTTGTATCATAGCAGAAGGCTAAAGTTAGTTCATGAGCTGTCAGTACATTTTTCATAAAATGCTTTACATACTTGCAGGCTGCAAAAACATGATAAATGCTGGATTATATAGCAAATTATCCCTTTAAAAAAGGGATTCATACAACAGTGAAACATTTTCATGAAGAAGCCTTTCCAATCTCTTTCCAATATGTGTGATAAAGCTCATTAAGCATATAATGGTATGATGAACCTAGCTTTGAAGCTATCATAAATGCTTGCCATGTTAGAAATCTACAGATTATAAAACTGATTTATTTTTTTCAATTTCCTCAGACATGTATTTCTTATTTCTTTTTCCCCACAAGAACAATTTAAGGGATATACAATGAGCCATGTAAGGAGGAAATAATTCTCTTTAACATTGCATGTCCTGTTGTTGAATCTTGAAAGGCTCCACATCCTGGCACATAAGTTAACTGGGAGATTATTGCTCCAACTTGTCAAGGAATTTTTTTCTCTTTATTTTTCTCTCTCAGCAGAAATTCTTGGAGATGCAGATACAAGTCATGGTCCAATGCTTATGGCCAAACTGGAATCTGAACCAGTTTCAAATCCTGTTCTGGAAGCAGCCCAAGCAAGCTGCAGAGTGACATCTCTCTCAGAGGATCTGTCTCAGGTAAACTCAAGGGATCTTTTCTGTGACTAGTCAGAAAGTGCAAACTGAAACCTCGGAAAATAAATTTTCCTGTTTCAATGTGGTACTGACATCACAGAACTGGTGCATTTAAAGTGACACATTCAGCTCAGAAACTGAAGTCAAAAGTACATGTATGTAATAAAAATGATCGTGTTTACTGTGATGGAATCCTTACAATATGCTTTCTGTTAGGTTCAGACCTTCTCTTTTACCTTTTCTGCACGTCCTCACAGCTTCATTGCTCTCACAGCATCTAATACTATACATACTCAGTTCAGATGGGGCGTTCCAATGTTTTAGGGGCACAGTGCTTCAAATACAGAAGAAGAATATGATGGATATATGCAAGAGGAAGCAACAATAGAGATTTGACGTCACAAATTGTAACCTACTGATTCAGCATTTCAGGAGCTTCATTTGTCCTAGCAGGGGCAGGGTTGGAAAGGCAGTAACAATGATGTACTTCAGAATACTTGAAGGTAAAGGGAGATCCTATTGATCTCTGCTTGAAACCTATAGAGTTAATCTGTTGCTACTTTATTAGTATGTGCTGTTACCTAGAGATGATGGTTTACTCGCTAACTAAAGATAAATTCAAAAAGTGAGTGGCAAAAGCTAAAGACCAGATTGCTCTTTAATATGTTAAGCTTTACACTTTTCAAAGTGTGTTTGAAAGTAATAGTAGACTTACAATGGTTGCTATGTTCATGGATGCATTCTGTCCTTTCCTGATGTTCTATATTAAAAATAACCTAAAGTATCTTATATTGACCTGTCTTTGGTTTTATGTTTTTGAGCCTTGATGTGTATCGTGCCATTGGTGTCTGAGCAGTTCTTAAGTACATTGTCTGAAGTGATGTGTTGCATCTTCAAAGAGGATTTTAAATGTTCTACATCTTTCACTTTGAGATCACTGGAACATATTATTTCTTGGAATGATTGTTCACAGGCAAGACTGGAATCTGTTGAACGGCTGTGTCTGTTGGGGTGACGCTCATATCCTTGTTATCATTTCACAAGCCAAAAGTAAAAGGAACAGAGAGCGTAAAACATGTTTCCTTCTTTTAGCACCATTAGCTGAGATAAAGAACACAGTGATACCTGCATCTCATGCTCTGGAGAATTAGCTGATGGAGTTAGGATTGATTTTTGTTTGCCTGGGTACAGGCAAATGATAATGCAGCAAGTATATAGTCTTACATATGTAAGAAATGTAAGGTGATCTGACATAGCATCTTTCATAGAAAATACACAGATAGTTATGTATTACCTTATCTTTAATATACAGATAGTTATCTATTACCTTGTCTTTAGAAACTTTCTCTTGCGTCTGAACCCTTAGTGTGGGGTTTTTTGCCTGCTGGCATATAAAACTCACCCTCCCTCCAAACCGAACAAAGCCCTGAACTCTGTGTGTGTGGTTTTGTTTGTTTTGCTTTTTTCCCCCAAACAAAATAATCTCTTCCTGTACTCTATATCACTGTTTCTCATGGGCTAACTTTTTAGCTTTTCTATGACATGACCATACCTGTATGATAACCACAGTAAACGTCTATCCTGGATGGAGCAAAGCCATGCTCCGTAAGATCCTCTACTAGATCTGTACCTCCTTCTATGGAAAAAAAAAATCTCTGTACCAGATGATTTGAAAGCTTGTTTTGACAGCATCCATCTACCATATAACAATGATGAACCTTCTACCCCTGCTCAGCTTCAACTGATCCTCAGCCTCCCACCCCCAGGATTAACAAATTAAAGGGAAAATTTGAAAAATAAGGACAGCCAGCTAATGGAATGGCAAGCATTACACAGGTGCCACATAAGTCTACAGTAGACAGAGAAGACCTATTAGCAAAGATGGACTGAGTGGATTTCAGCACTGGAGCAACATATGAAACTCTGGGGTTAACAGGCCTTTTTCATGTGGGAGATTACTTTGCAGAGATGAGTCATGGATGAGCTTTATAAATGAGGCATCCTCCAAGCCATCAAGCTCTGGAGCGGGGCCTCTGGCAACACAGAAAGAAGAAGAGGTGTCCATCAGCCAAAGCGTTTTCCCAGACAGGCAAGAGCCCAGTTCAAACACTTTCCCTGCTGGGTCGAGACATGTTTTCATGTAGGGCACAGTGCCTCTTATCTACTGCAGCAGTTCTCCATGGCATAGCCAATGCTTACAAGAGATTCTTGTACAGTGAGAGGTCACATTCAGGCATCCTCCTCCAGGAAATGGAGGGAATTGCTTTTCAGCTTCTCGCCCACCAGAAGAGTCCTCCAAACACTGAGCTATTGCATGCAAAGGGAGACAGCACTGTTTAGCATATTTGTCGGCGACATGGGCAGTGGGATGGA
>NW_009631595.1:0-16614 GCF_000690535.1 Cariama cristata | reverse complement strand
ATCACCAGTCTCCACTTGGACACCAAGCTGTTGACTGCAACTCTTTGACTGCAACCATCCAGCCAAGTCCTTACCCACCGAGTGGTCACTCCGTCAAATCCATGTGATTTAGAGACAAAGATGTTGTGCAGGACAGTATCAAATGCTTTACACAAGTCTAATTAGGTGATGTCAGGTGCTCTTCCCTTATCCACCAATGCTGTAACCCCAACACAGAAGGCCACCAAATTTGTCAAGCACAATTTGCCTGTAGTGAAACCATGTTGGCTGTCACCAATCACCTCCTTAATTTCCATTTGCCTTAGCTTAGTTTCTAGGAGGATCTGCTCCATGATCTTGCTGGACACAGAGGTGGGACTGACTGGTCTGTAGTTCCCTGGATCTACCTTTTTTCCCCTTTTTAAAAGTGGGGGTTATGTTTCCCCTTTTTCAGTCAGTGCAAACTTCAATGGACTGCCACAACTTCTCAAATATGATGGATGGTGGCTTAGCAACTTCATCTCAGTTCCCTCAGGCCCTCAGGATGCATCTCATCAGGTCCCATGGTCTTGTGCACCTTCAGGTTCCTTAGGTGGTCTCAAACCCAATCTTCTCCTACAGCAAGTGGTTCATCATTCTCTCAGTCCCTCCCTTTGCCTTCTGTGACTTGGGTGGTGTGGCTGGAGCACTTTTGAATTCATTTTGTCTGTAGAACAGTCACAGTAGTAACTTAGAGACTGAATATGCCCCAGCTCACCAGCCTACAGAGCTCCCTCCATTTCAGTTATCAGACTGTGTGTGGGATCCCCTGAACTTATGATCCGGTTTCACTCTCTCAAGGAGGGCTATGCACTGATCATTTAAAGAGTCACACATGTGGGTGGATTTTGTGTCTTTAGTGCTGCATGAGATAATTTAACTGCAGGTGCAAGTCAGAGAAATTGCTCCTGAACTTGTTTTCCTTCAATTATCAAATTATTCTATCTTAATGTCAAGACAGGGTCAATCAAGACTGATGCCCTACAAGGAAAGGGCCTGCATGGAGGTCTTCTGCTACAACATGTCTCCCAAGGTTCTAGTCAGTCAAGAGGGGAAAGTGGATTTTCATTTATTGTTTCTACCTGTCCAGAAAAAAAAAAAAATATAGTAGTGAAGTTGCCATATTTAGTAGCAGAGGGTCAATCAAGACTGATGCCCTACAAGGAAAGGGCCTGCATGGAGGTCTTCTGCTACAACATGTCTCCCAAGGTTCTAGTCAGTCAAGAGGGGAAAGTGGATTTTCATTTATTGTTTCTACCTGTCCAGAAAAAAAAATATAGTGAAGTTGCCATATGTAGTAGCAGTGTCTGGGAAATTGCAACAATGGAAGAACGAGGACATGAGTTTTATTAGGTTTTTTGTTTGGTTGGGGTTTTTTTTTGTTGTTAGTTTTTTGGTTTTGTTTTTTTGTTGTTGTGCAGGACACAAATACAAACCTAGCTGTGGTGAAATATAAGTAGAAGATAATATGCACTAAAATCATTGCCCTGCCAAAAGTTGTGCCTAGGGTAGAAATATAAGAATGTTTTTTCCAGTGTCCAAAGTAGTATCCAGAGTGAGGTGAAATGAGACTAGTTGCTATTTCCCCCCACAAGCTGTTGAAGGCAACCTGGAAATGTTATTTCTTGGAAACTGAGTCACCAGGTACAAAATCTTTTGTGAAGAAGAATCTTGCAGAGGTTCTCGATATTGGGAAGTCAGAGCTCTGCTTTCTTTATGTAACACAATCTCCTCGGAGGACATGACTGTTACAGCTAAGTACCCTGTGACAGCCTTGCTCTTACAAGAGCCTCCATATGCTGGAAGTGAAAAGTTACATTGGATTTTGAAGGAACCACTAAGTGCCCACCAAGTTCTAATCCTACTCCCATTACCAAAATGGAGCTTTAGGACTGAAAGCCACACAGTATGAAACTTAAGAACTGTAACTCAGAGCACACCACTGTTTCAGAAATGCAAAGCAGCAAACAGAATAATTTTAATATAAGGAAACATGTTCAGTAAGTACACTTCACTTTGCTTGAAAGTTCAGCACAGAGCAAGCTCTTCCACTGCTTTCAAATCCTGTCATGCAATATTAGATGCGATTTCTAAATTCTGCTAGATGTGTGATATGCCAGTATTTGTGATGATCCAGGTACTGAAATTCTTGCATATAGAAAAATTAAGCATTTTAAACTGAGTTGCTGATCAAGATAGAAGAGGATCACACCTCAGTGGGGGCACTCAAATGACATGCGAAAAAGCCAAATTATGGTGCAACATGGAGGTCTGCGCTTCCATTATTACTGCTCAGAAGCGTACCTTACTTTACACATACAGGAGAGAAAAAGAAAATCTCCTAATATCTTTTTTTTGTGGTCATTTTTGAGGTGAATCATCTCTCTGGCACCAAAACCCACAGCAAATTAAGTGATAAATCTCTAGAAATTTGTCTTTATCTTTTAGTGTTTATTTTACCTTGTGGTCATTATTTCAAACACACTGAAATACTGCTGAACATGCTGCTTCATCAGAGCTCCTCCAAAATGCTGTGTAAAGTAAATTAAAGTAGCTATTTTGCATAAGTAGGTTTTTTATATGATATAAAGCATCCTCAGAACACCAGAGGGATATTATTAAGTTTTATGGTATTCTGTACAGAGATAGCACTCATTTTACAGAGACAGAGAGAGTCATAAAGCAATTAGAGCATTAACTTGGCCTTTACATCATGTTGTACATTTCAAAGGCAGAGGCAGAAGTCCAAGAAAAGTCCTACATTTTTGGGACAGACGGGACTACTGTTGCAAGGGTGTGTTACTACCTTAAAAATAATCCCATCAGACAGCAGAAATGGCCAGAAATAGTACAGAATGTGTCTACAATAACTATACTACTGGGTAACATGCAATTCTTGCTCTCAGCCTGAAACAGCAACTTGACTGCTCTACTCTCTGCTGTCGGCTGCAGGAAAAAGCACCAGGCAGGATTTGCTGTGGCTTTTCCATGTATGTGGGCCTGAAGAGAATCATAATCCCAACAATATGGGATACAGTATATTACTTCAGAAATTAGGCACATATCAGTGAATATACTCCCAGTTTTAACACTCTGCCTACTGGGTCTATCATGCAGCCTTTAAAAGAGAAGAATCTGTGTGATGAGAGAAAGATAGCAAGAAGATAAAGAGAAGATAAAAGCTAGACTGATCATTAAGAAAATAAAGTTTTTTGACTATTTATAGGAAACTGTAGAGTTGTTTTCTAACAACTGCAAGGATTGGGAAAGCGTTTCACAGTTCAAATTGAAAATTAATTCTAGCATCTGTCATCATTTTCTGAGCAGATCCTGGGTAATTCACACAGTTGAACTTGTAAGTAACGCTTTGTATGCTCAGCAAACACACGAATCAGGAGGGGTCCAGCAACAGCAGCAGAAATCTCACGGATGTCTCAGTAGTGTTATGTTCCTTTCACCCAGAATCTATTTGGTTGGAAGAGACCTCTGGAATCATCAAGTCCAACCTTTGCAAGCATGGAAGGATGGGCAGACAACATACCTTGCCAAAAGCTGTCCAGCAATTGGGCTCAAGGCAGTTCTGTCGCCTAAGGTCCGTGCCCAAGTCACTGAAGACCACAATCCTTAAAAGAAGCCCATCACTTGAACTAAAGCTGTGTCCCTGTTTTGGGGTCTCCAGCTGGTCCTCAAACTCTACTTGACTTCTCAGGAAGATCTAAAGCTGTACCTGCTTGGTAGTGCAAGTTGTGCCGAATAAGACAGACACTCTGTTTAAGGACAAAGAGAGGAAGATTTGGCTGTGGATACAACCATCTACTTTTAACTGCTCCTCAGGCAAGAGGCAGAAAGGAATCTGCGTGCCAGTGGCCACAGAGATATAGTCTCTAATGTTTGCTACAAAACCATATCCTGCCTAAAGCTGAAGCTACAAGTGCTGTCACAGATTTTCTCACATTACTTTTCAAACCAACCCCCCAACCTGAAGTTTACTGCTGAGAAAAGCATGTTATTCTAAAGTACAGTTTGTATGCTTTATACGTCACTCCCTGCCTATTCAGTTCTTTTTCTTCATTCAGTGCTCAGTTTCTTAGTAAAAAAACAAATTTTCTTATGAACATTTTCCTCCCTCCACAGCAACCTGTGGATATTTTAAGATGTATGCATGAATGAAGTTTTTCCATAATATTCCCATTCTTAAAATTGGTAACTTTTCTGTGTTTTAGTTCAAAATAAGCAAGTTACATTTTGCATCCAGTTAAAAGGTTGCTACCCTTAAGATGCAAGAGATGAGCTGTATAGACAACATGCTTAAAAAACCCCACAATTACTTCTGTTCGCAGAAACCTTCCTGCAAGACATCTTTATGGTGTAAATATATCTTTTAACAGAGACAATATTGGCTAAAAATTATAAAAGTATGAAAACCCCCACCAAATACTTAAACAATTCTGATTTAAAAGAATATATAGAGATGCATTTAAGACAATGTCTTAAAACCCAGTAGAAGTCTGAGGAATTCACTAAAATGGCAGACTTACCTTCAGAAGAATCAGCATGGAGGCTCTTGCTTCTTTTTTACCTCATACTTGATCAAATGCTTACAGCAAGACTTAATGCTCACTCCCTCCACCTCTGTGATGGTCAAAAAAAAAAACCACAATAGCCAAAATCTAAATGCTCCTATAGGGTTGGCAAACTGAATAGCAATAACATCTGGCTTTTTGCCTGAAATTAATTGGGGAAATGTATTACAGGCTGTGCTCTTATCATCAGCTGCCAAGAAGCATTTAGATAATACTTCTTTACAAGAGGAAAGAAAAGGAAGATTTTTCTTTTTCTTTCCAGAGAGATGCATGTACTAGACAACACTGTCAAGCAGATAACAATTAAGAACTGGTTGGTGAATAACAGAGAATAAAAATTTATACCATTTAGTTTTTCCTTTTAAAAAAAAAATTCTAAATGCAGAGAGAGACAATTACCTTTTCCTATGGATTTTAGGGTGAAAAACCCAGTTGATAAACAAAGTTTCAGCTTTAGGATGCTTTACCTAGGTACCTTTACCTTTTTCCTCTTTTTATAGATCATCAGTAGAAATTCGCATTTTGGTAAGGCTGTGAAACTGCACCTGTGACTCTTCACCATTCCTCCTGGCTCTGCCACAGGTGTCCCAGTGCCTGTGTCAGCGCGGTGCTAATGCTGTCAGCAAAGGATTTACATCTGTCCTTCTCTGTGGGCTATGTTAAGACTCTACAGGGAGGAACCAGAAAACAATAAAACCCTAAAAATATGGGAAAAGGGGGAAAGAAAAAGCTCCCTGAAGAGTGTAAGTTGAAAGCCTCTATTCTGCTAATGGCTGTTAGCATAATAACTTACATGGTGCACAGACATCAGGGTAACCTCTGTTTATACCCTTAAGTGAGCAGATAAAACTAAGCATACGTGCCTCTTACCTTTGGATGAAGGTGGATGAATGTTGTGGCAGAGAACAGAGCAAGACAAAGGAGAAAACAGCAGAAATAAAATAGGGTGAAAATTCAGATATGCAGGCAAGAGAGAAACTAGAATAGGAGATAAAAAGAGATTAGGTAGAAAGAATATGGCACAAACTTTTTTTTTCTCCCCTTACTTCTTACATCACATCACATGGCAGGAAAGGCCTGGAGTGGCAGGCATTCATGAAGAACATGACCATCAGCCTGGCTCCCTTGAGAGGAAGGTCCCAGCATTAGGCAACTGCAGCAGAAGCTTCTCCCCAGCCCTGGACCAGCCATGTGTCCTCTGTGGCTGGTGGGCAGTCTCGGTTTAGCCTGGCCAATGGGGCTGTGCAGCAGGAGGGACACCTCAGCATGCTGCTGAAACAAGGGGCTGTAGTTTTCTTTCAAGCATGAGCGAGCTGTTGAATGCTTTCCCATAAGACTGGCAATCCTGCTGGCAGAGCAGAAGGCGGGTTTTTTTGCCTCCTCACTGATGACAGGAGTGGCTGAGAGAGCTGGGGGTGTTCAGCCTGGAGAAGAGGAGGCTGAGAGGAGACCTGATGGCTCTCTACAACGACCTGAAAGGAGGGTGTAGCGAGGTGGGGTCGGTCTCTTCTCCCAGACAACTAGTGACATGGCAGGAGGGCATAGTCTGAAACTGCACCAGGGGAAGTTCAGGCTAGAAATGAGGAGGCATTTCTTCCCAGAAAGGGTCGTTAGGCATTGGAATGGGCTGCTCAGGGAGGTGATGGAGTCCCCATCCCTGGAGGTGTTTAAGAAAAGACTGGAGGTGGCACTTAGTGCCATGGTCTGGTTGAGATGGTGGTGTTAGGGCAAAGGTTGGACTCGGTGATCCCAGAGGTCTCTTCCAGCCAAATCGATTCTGTGATTCTGTGAATTCTTCTGGACCTGATTTAGGCAGAGCTTCACAGTCCTCAGCTGTACACTGTAGGCTGCCAAGCCAACTAGGATGGTAGCTGTATGATCCCCAGTCTTTTGGCATTAACACTGATAAGCAACGCCAGTTTTCCCCATCTTTTAAATCAGCACTGTAGAATTTACCTTGGGCTGGTCTGGCTCCACTGGGCAGATAAAAGTTTGTCTCGTACACAATAACGCCTAGTGCGTGTTCTGTGGTGCTGGAGCTACGCTCTGTGAGGTTCAGTAAACTCACAACTGTGAACCAGAGAACGTGCTGCCTGGATAGAAAGCTGGATTCAGGCAGAGTAATGAAGACAGGAGTCACAGCACAGTAATTAGAGCATAAATTGAGGTTAATCCCCAAGAAAATCTTTGTATTTAGGCACTGATAAATACATCGTTTCAATAAAAAGTAGTGCTGCAGATTCTTCAATTATTCACAAATTCATTTTTTGTGATATTTTTACTGTACTATGAATCTAATAATTTCAGACTTTTGTCCCAAAATGCAATATAAATGAGCACACACATAGCAGGCTTTTCCACCTGCACAAAGTCCATTTTTGTATCAGTTAACCAAAATCATTACAAAGCATTTAGCTCAGCCATGAAAGTAAGGGTGATGGCCCCAGTATGAGAATATATATCAACTCCTAAACTTATATTTTAACAAAATAATATTTAGGTATTTGTATAAATACAAGCATGTGGATGGTTGGTTGAACAGTAAAAAAGCTGTAGGTTGAATACAGCTGATTATCACTCTAATACCTACATTTTCATAAGAAAAAATTTATAATTAAGCTGTGAAAAACTTTGGGAAGGTTTATGTAGTTTTAGTCATGTTTTGTTTTGTTTTCACATCTATTTGTTAGGCTTTTCTGCATAGTTTGATTAGCAAAATAGCATCTTGGGAAAATAAGCAGTCCACAGGCATGGGTTTTCACTCATTTATTGACAGAGCAAACTAATTAAGTGGAGCTAGGCTTACATATCAAATAAAAAATCTAATGCTGAAATTGGAAATCTATCTCCCTCTTAGTATTGCCAGTGATGTCAGCAGGATGGCACTTAGGAAAGGGTATATGGTCCTGCTTTACTGTTCAGTGTTATATTCTTTTCTTCTGCATCTAAATAAATAAGTATGGCTAAGTAGCAATTTCTTTAGAATAATTGCTGTTGTTCAAATATACATTACAGATTTGGAATTAAGTTTTTCTCCCCTAAACCACACAAATATGAAATTTCATATAGCCATCCAACTCCAGAAAGTGGAGCATTAAGGAAAACACCACAGTGTAACACCAAACCCACAGAAGCTGACAGTGCTCCAGCTTTTAAAAATCACCATTTTTCTCTTCCTGGTCCCAAGTTTTCCCTTACTAGGCTCCTTCTCTGATCCCTCTTTTTTTATATCCTGAAACTGGTCTCTTTCCCCCATTATTTGTTCTTCCACTTCTTGGCCTTTACTCTTACTTGAAAAGAGTTGTCTTTTGGTCTTAAAATTATATGAATTCATACCTGGAAATGAATGTGAAAAACCCCAGAGTATGATGGTGAGACGGCAGAGACAACGAGTGTTGAACTGATTGCAACCCTCATTCCCCATCACCCTGTGCTGCTGGCAGGGAGGAGGTAGAGAAAATTGGCAGTAGTTAAGCCGAGGAAGAAGGGAGGGGTAGTGGAAAGGTGTTTTTAAGATTTGGTTTTGTTTCTCATTATCCTACTCTGATTTAATAAATTAAATTAATTTTTCCCCATTTTGAGTCAGTTTTACCTCTGACGGTAATTGGTGAATGATCTCTCCCTGCCCTCATCTCGACCCATGAGTCTTTTGTTATATTTTCTCTCCCCTGCCCAGCTGAGGAGGGCAGTGACAGAGTGGCTTTGGTGGGCACCTGGCATCCAGCCAGGGTCAACCCACCACAAAGATGCAAAGCCTTAGAGACCTCAAGCCCAGCAGTGCATTTCAGGGAGCCCAGTTTAGTTACACACAGCGCCTGTGGTAAGGTGAAGGCTCCTGCAAATGGTAACTCTTTGTCCTTTAATGTTAAACAAATCCTGCATACATCCAACAAGCAGAACACCCAAACCTTGAGATAATACCTCAACAGTTTCCAGTTTCTGAGATAGGTGTATCCGTGTGCTTGCGATTCACAGTATCATGTCCTCCACCTGGAGGGCAGCTTTCTAACCAAGGAGGGCATGCTCTTGTGTAAATGCAAGAGTTAGCAGTGATACAGTGCTTTTGCAGAGCAGGAATTGGTTAAAGATGTAGGAAACCTGGTGAGGGTCCAACTCCCAGTCACAGAGCCAGAGAAGCTCTGACACAGGTGACTCCAACTCGCTCAGTCGCACGGTTGCAAAGGTGAACCTCCCCTTCTAGTCCTTGCTTCCAGCGGTCTGTGTGCACTTTGGGTTACATGGTCTTTGGAAAAGGAGCCATTCTGTGGAGCAGAACCCTCCTCAGGTGCATGCATTGGCTGTTTGCTGCATGGGTGCCCTGAGAGCTGGCGATAGATGTCATAGGATGAATGTATTTGCTTAGATTGAAAAGACCTGACATGGTACTGACCCCTCCTAGATGTTCTGCCTTTGAAGAAAACACCAATCTTAAGTAGTTCTGGCACAGGTTTTCATTTTCCTTGTGACATGTAATGTTCAGTTACATGTCAAGAACCATGATCCAAGAACCATGATCAAGAACTGCTTTACTGAAGAGATACTTTGTTGATTTTTACTTGTTCAGAAAGTAGAATTTAGGGAATAAATACCATTTAACATCATGTACGTTTTTATTTTATTTGGGTGGTGTGCATGGTGCAGGTATATATAGATCTATAGATATATATAAGTATCTGCATCTATATATTTAATGTAAAAGACTAACAGTAAATTTAAGAGGAGAACATATTTAATGCATTTTTAACAATTGAATTTTTTTTTAAAATTGCGATCTCAGCTGTCTTGATGTATTTTCATACTTTCTTACATTTTTTTGTAGCTAGACCATTCTGCCATCAGGCCAAGGACTGGCCAGTGCTTGCTTCTCTCTGGGTTGTGAGGATGTCCTGGGGAGTGAGCACAGCCCTGCCTGTCACCCTGCAGTCTCTCAGATGATCATGCACTGCCATCTACTTGTTGCTGCTGAGATTTGCAGAAAAGCACCAGTTAACTACAATGAAAACCAGCTACTTCTTTAGTAGGTTATTAGAGAGGTGATTCTCTTGGCTTGTAGGAAGTGAGAAAGGTTGTGTTCCCTCGAACAATGTATGATTCCAACATCATTTGTAGATAGAATATTTCAAAATGTACTTATTTTATTTCCAATTTAGAAGGCTCACATTTATTACTATGGCATACAAAACATGTTTATCTGAACAACATGCAAAGTTACCAAACTTCTATCAGGCAATTAAGAAGTGGTGCTTGAAAACAGCAGTTACTACAAATGTAATTAACTAGAGAAAAAAATTTTTCCCTCTACACATGGGAATAATATTTCTTAGGGAAATAAGAGCAAGAGGTAGCTTACCTTGCAGCCCCAGGAAAAAGCTAAGAGTGTAAGCATGCAGGTGAGAGCCTGCAGCAGTAAAAAGTTTATTGTGGCTGCTCCCGCTGTTAATAGCAGGGCACCCTTCAATTCATAACCAGATTGCAGAAGAACGGTAACAGTACAGTCAGCCTCAACGTTACTATGCAGGTATAACATAGCCGTCAAAGTAGCTTGAGTGGTTGCTTTTTGAGTCTTAAAATTACGATGTGGCTTCTCACAGTTGTATGAAAAGTTTTCTGTCTTTCTGTAGTAGCTCAGGTACTCATGTAGTAATCTGCATTTTTACATAATCAAACCAAAACAAAACCAAAAAATAAATATGATTCTAGCACTTAGAGCTACAGAACACAATTTGAAAACACAAATTTTAAAGGCTTGAAACCCAAAGTATTAATTAAATAATTCCTCCTGCAGCCTGGCTTCCTTTAAAAATAAATGAATATGTAAATAAATAAACAGCCCTAATTCTGGGAGTACTAATGCATGGCCTTTCCATTTGTAGTGTGGAAACTGATTTTATACCCTGGATCAAAACATCGGTTGGACTTGATGATCTTTGAGGTTTCTTCCAACCATAATGATTCTATGATTCTATGATTTTCCCTTCAGAGAGAAAGAGAGTGCATTTACAGCCTTTGGTGAAGAAGTGATTTTGTACAGGTCTCTGGGTGCCTTCTATGGCATGTAACAGGTTGAAACAGGGATGCGTCAGCCCAGCACAACTGCAGGTCCTTTGATAAAGGAATAAGGATTAATATTTTATAACCAGAATCTTCATTTCCATCTGATCTTTAGAATTTTGTTTGACATTGGAATTTTTGGAAGGTGAGGATGAGAAGGTGTCTAACTAATACAGGTCAGCTTCCTGCAAAAGCAGAGAAACCTTCTGCAGATATGAGGATCAAATCCATGAAAAAACCCAGCAGAATATGAAATAAACTTTTTTCTTCATTATTTGTTCATCTGTTCAAAAAGATTTTATTCTCTTAAGCAACATACAGGCATCCTTAAAAATCCTTTCAGGATCACTTGTTGTTTTGGAAAATATTGAATATCTGTGTGAAAACATACAAAAATCAGTGGATGGCACTGTTGGCTTACAGGTAGAGGATCATCTCCTAAATTATAAAATATATACAGATTTTAGGGTTAGCTGTATATGGATTTATGTTTGCCTAGCACTTTGCAGAATTTGCTATATTTAAGCAAATCTATCTTTCTTAAACAAAGTCTATTTTCATGCTGACTGATGGTTATTTAATTCTCAAATTTATGACTCACTTGCAATAGAAAGTGTTTGGACACAAATATTAGACTGAAAATAATCTTTCCTACAATCAACATACTGGGTCTTGAAACACTGACAAATGTCTGATTTTACCTCTTTAGTCCATAAGCACATAGCATGAGGACTTGGTTGACTGAAATCTTGTACAAATGACACATTTTTCCATCTATAGGGTACTTTAGGGACTTACTGTCTCATTCAGGCTCTGATGACTTTGTCTCAGCTGATCACAAGTTCCCTGAGAGCCCTTGAATGCTCTGAGCATCTTTGAAACAAGACAAGACAGCAAAAACAATATTGCTGGAAAAGCGTAATGTGGTCGGGTATGCAGAGAAGTAATGCAAACCCAATGACAAGGCAATCATCTTCGCTGGAGTACAGCACACCGAGCTAGTTTAATGCTTGGCAGTATTTATTCTGTGCTGCAGCTCAAGTGCTACATGGAGTGGGATGGCAGGATCCTGCAATTCTTTCTTCTGCAGATCATATGCTTGGGCAGAGGGATAAGGAATTCCTAGGCACATCTGCCATAGGTGTACAGGCTGAGGCTTTCATCCTTCACAATGGCATTAATCCTATTAAAAATAAGTACCCTTGAAGGTCATACCTACATTTTGAATACAACCCAAAACCCAGTCTCAATATCAAACTTAATTTGAACCTATTCTGTGGATACAGTCTTATAGGCTCTCTTTGTAAGCTTGCTCAAAGATGACGACTCTCACCTCTGTGTGATGGATGGATCAGGCACATGGTACACTGAGGTATGCTCTGGGCTTTACGGCGTGATTTGCAATCAAGTCAGGCAAGGAGTCTTCTCTTGGGTGAGACCCCAAGTAATGTGGCAATGGCATTGGAAGTTTATAAATAAACCAAAACTTACCTCATTATTCTGACAGTGTGGCACTTACCTGCGAGCATCCTACCCCAATACACACATGAGGCTATGTGGAGCTAAATCAAGAAACCGGCTAAGGCTTCCAGGAGCCTGGAAAACTTTAGTATGCTGCCGGCATTATGATTCTGGGTGTAAGGGAAATACAGGCTGAGGGCCCGAGCCAGTGCTGAATGCAAGAGAAAGATTCCCACTGAATTTGATGGGGTGCTTTTGTCCTCGGTCCTGAATTCCAGCTGGGATGGAAGGGGGGCCAGTTCTGTGAGTATCTGGCCAGGGGCAGAGGGAACAGACCTTTGTTCCTTCCTTCCTTCAGTTCTTGACATTAAGAGTTCTGCAAAGGCATTGATGTTGTTGCTTTTTAGTGAAACTGACATTTTAAAAATATTTACCATCTTAAGACAGAAAGAAAAAACCAGTTTTATTTTTTAAACTGAGGACTAATTCTAATATACTAGTCAAGTATATTAGAAAGTGGAATGCAGACAGGGATTGAGTAAAGGTGGGGTTTTTTCTTTCTTTTTTTTTCTTTTCCCCTTCATTCACTTACTTTGCTGAGGAGATCACCTTGCCTCTCTTGGATTAAAAATTAATATGAGTTAAAATACCCTCTAAGGGACTTTGGTTTTGTGATTCAAAGGTCTTTTATCTTGACAGATAATGCATTTCTGACATGTCTGTTGCATCTCCACACTTTTCTTCTAGGCACCGACTGTTGTCATGGCTACAGTATCCATACTCTGAAAATAAATAAATAAATAAATAAACAAACCCCCCTCTTTCAGAGTAAAGGAAAATCATATTTGTTCTGTGTACGTGAAAAGTAGTTTTCTGCACGAGTCATATTTTAATATTACAAATAATTTTAAATCAGCAGAATTGTGTTTAAAGTCGAGTTTTATGCCCAGAAATTTGAAGCTGGAATATACTGAGTCTGCCTGGTCAACAACTGAGCTCACGGCTGGACTCTGCTGGTATAATAGGCAGCACTGAAACCTTGAACTATATCATTAATCAGAAAATTCATACTTTTTTTATGCAGAAGGGACTGAGACTCCTTAATCCATGAAGACTGAATATTTCAAGATGCAGGTAGGAAAAGATTCCTTTAATGCAAGTAACGGGCAGTGGGGAGAGAGTCTATGGTGTAACTCCATTATATATGGAGAGATTCAGCTTCATGAATACAATTAAAATGATGTGTTTCTAAATGAATCCTCGGCATAATCATGCTAACCAGTAGATGACTGCTTTGAGCCAACTCTTCTAGCCTCAGGGACTGAAAACAAGTAGCACAGATTTTTAATTCTCTCACTCCCGAGTTCTACAAAGCTAGTACAGCTATAGATTGACAGGAATATCATTTTTATTTAAGTTCACATAAGGCATTGTGCCTTATTACACGAGGCAAACAGTCCCCCACCACCTTGCTCATAGTCATTGGGAAGCTTTTGCAAAACTCAGCGTGCTCTCCTTGTCCCTTTGTCCTGCCCCTACGGCTGCTTACAGAGGTCTCCACTCCATTCCCACAGCCAAAATCCCATCTCAGTTACGTTGTCGATAAACAAATACCTTCGCTGTGGTGCCTAGGCGTAACTACAAGTAGGGTGCACAAATTGCCCAGCTTGCTTTCACCTTGCTACCATTCTTCCCAAAATGTTCAGAGGAAGCCTGTTTACATTACCGCGTGGCAGAGTGTTTCTATAAGGTCAAACCTTGGCTTCCACGATGCTTGCATAGATTTCTTCCTTTTGGAAATGCAATAGCTCCTCTGCCCGGTCACTTATAAACACTGTTGCGCTGGATATTGTCAGAGGTGTCTGACTCTGAAAGATTTCATTTCTTTTTGGCAATAGCAAACCTACTTACTAATACAATTTAGTGGAGTTTTAATCAGTGCCACCAGGCTGCTCACAGAGCAGCTCTCGGACATCTGCCATACATTTCCCACATCTGACAGGATTTTTCCCAAGGCACATGCCATTTATCAAGGAAGGTGTGTGATGTTGCCTGTTACCAAATCCTGTTCTCTTAATGCATGTGTAATGAGGTAGCTAATGCTTTGTAAGCAAAAGTGCCTGGCCTTAATAGACACAGATATGCACTAAATGATACCATAAGCCTTGAGTCATCCTGCACAAAAAATACATATATATGTATTTGTATAGAAAAATAATTTTTCAAATATGGTTAAAAATTGAATACGATATTTTTCTTTTAATTTTTACTTTAAAGCTCTCTGTTAATCACAGGAAAAACAAAGCAGAAAATGCACTATCATTGTTGTGGTAATATTAATACTGAGAAGTCCACAATACCTAAACCCAAAGAATGCATTATAATTAAACATTATAAAGCTGGAAATAAACATTTACGGAGAGGGTGGAATTGTTAAAAAGCATTATGTAAGTTCAGGGAGAAGACTGCACTAATCTACATGATAGCCTTTCTGAGCTCAATACTACAGACAGTAATTCCAACCGATTTGTGATTTCTGTGTGTTCTGGGCAAACTACAAGTTCTTGCTGTCTGGTATAAGCCCAAGACCTAGAGCTTTTTAAAAAGGCAGTCTTTCACCTTCCCTGTGATAATCAATATACATTTTTCCTTGCTATCTTTTTGCTTAGAAGGTCAAAGCACTGCCTTCTTTGCCTTTGTTATGCAGCATTTCTGCAGGCTGAAGCTGCTCTTGGGACCACACCGTCCTCCAAGCCCAGGATCCCGAGCGCTGCCTTCTCCAGTTGCACAGCTACCCAGCTCTGTATTCCTCCAGCACTATGTCCTTTGATTTCCTATTTCTTTCCGGGATTTTCCTATAGCTATTCACTGCAGGCTGCTTGGTACAGAGAGCTACAGCCCAGCTCAGTGATTTTAATAGCAGGAACCCCAAGATAGTTTTGCTCATTATGTTTCTTACTGGGAAAACCTTCTCATCCTGGCGCATTTGTCCCCACAGGGGCCAGACTCTCTCATTTCTTCCTTCACAAAACACCTATTGTACAACCCCCAAAGAACCGCAGCATGTCCCTGCTGGTTCCCACTGACCCGGCATGAAGGGCTACAGCCATCTCCTTAATTTAGGACTCTGGGCAAGCTACTTCACGTCTGCGAGACATCATCTATTAAACTGGAACTGTCTTTTTGAGACTACATAGCCCTCTGCCACCCCCCACATAAGAACTACTGTGTCAGCAATTACCTGATCTGTATGTTTATGGGATTAAAGGATCTGGTTTCTTTTACTAGGTCAGTTTACTCTGTTGTAATTAGCCTTATCCTCTTCGTATAATTAGTTTCACACCAAAGCCCCCGAGCTTGGTATGGCCTGAACGTTGGAAATGATCAGATTCGAATCACAGAATCAATGAGGTTGGAAGAATTACTGGTGTAATTGAAAATAGAGTTTGTAAACTTGTACAACTCTCTATGTTCTACTCATGTACACAAAACGCTTCAAAATGGTAACGCAAGCTTGAGTGTAAGAGTTTGTCTTAACACAATACCGAATGTGGCACGGGAGTTTCCAGAGAAACCTGTGTGAAGCACTACAACAGGGGAGTACACAGCCCAGACCCAGCAAACCCAAGATGCACATACACTTCCAACCTGCCAGTGAACGCTTGGCAAAGTGAGTGATTCTAAACTGGGGCTAGGTACAAGTGTTCTAGAGAAGAAACACACTTATCATATAGCAACTTTTGGCATTACTGTTTAACCCCATCAGTAAAATTATTGTTGAGGATATATTAGAAATAGTGAAAAATATCTTTGCTTAAGAAACACATTGACAGTTTTATATGACTATTCCACCAAGAGTTGCTTAAAAGAAGGCCAAAATTAAATATTTTCATGAATGAATCCCTTCATTAAAATGTTAGAAGTCAAGCAGACAATTACTTCTAATAGCTTTGTTGTTCAAGCTTTCGCTTTATTTCTGCCCCCCCCCAAGATCTTTACGTAGCTCTTGAATTTATAGATTATGACATTCACTGCTAGTAGACAAATACATAAATCGAATACAAACTTAGATATTTAGTATGTTTGTATTTTATGTTATGCAGATAAATTAGCAAGTTTCATGTGATTTTACTTCAGGAGCAGTCATCTGAGTTTCAAGGCACTGTGAGAAAGAAAAGAGCTCTGGAATATTTGTGAAGTGAAATTGTTAAACATTTTAATAATAAGAAACTGTTATATTATTCTCACTGACACAAATATCACAATATATGAGATTAAACAGTTATAACCTAGCAATTTGGAGGATACTGTGAGGTCCTAGCCCAGATGGGATGCATCTGCTCCTCTCTGGAATATTGGTCCAGTACATTTCTGAGAATGATGGTGAGCATTTGAGCCCTGCTAGTGGAGTAGAGAATGGACCCAGCATTAACAAGCATGTGTCAACTTCACTCGTATATTTGAAATTATGAACCCTTATGTCCCACAACTGACTTTGATT
>NW_009631594.1:88144-89061 GCF_000690535.1 Cariama cristata | reverse complement strand
CCAACCAAACCATTCTATGATTCTAAGATGGTTACAGATCTGGAGCACATGATGTACGAAGAAAGCCTGAGGGTTCTGGCTTGGTTCCGCCTGGAAGAGAGGAGCATCGGTGGGGACATAATAGCTGTTCTCAACTATCTAAAAGGGGAATAATAGAGAAGATGAAGACAGACTCATCTCATAGGATCCCAGCCAAAGGAAAAGAAGCAAAAAGAACTGGTTGCAATAAGGAACATTTTAATTGAACGTAAGGGGGGGAAAAGTCATAATGATAATGGTGAAACACTGGTACATGTCATCCAGAGGGGTTATATGACCTCCATCCTTGGAGATTTTCAAAATTTGACTGAAAAAGGCCGTGAGCAACCTGATCTAATGGGGAATTTGGTCCATCTGTGAGCAGGGCTTGGACTAAGTGTCCTCCAGAAGGTCTTTCTCAACAAATTTATCCATGATTCTGATAGCAACAGCTTCACAGGAAGAGGAACCAAGGACAATTTAATGACACACTGCTGGGAACACCACTGAACAAGACACAGTGCAGGCTTGAGAGCCTGAAATTACTATTTGTATCTCCAACACAGTGCATTTTGCCCAAAATAGTACCCACTCTATCTGTCCTGGCCAAGGCATTTAATAGTGTGGCCATGATTAGATGACATAAAGAAAGGACACAAAAGGGATGGGACCCTATAGAAATCTACTTGACGTAGGCAAATTAGTGCCTCACTGTTACTGAGCGCATTTGCCAAAACTCAGAAGATCACTCAAAACACACATCTCGTAGATCTATAGGCTAAACTAAGTATTTATTGGAAAAGCACTTAGCAATGGCTAGCAGTCCCAGGATTCTGCTAACACCTGTGGGAAAAAAAATCTAAAGTAGAAATGGCTCCTTACTCTAAATGTCAGTCCTG
>NW_009631594.1:73774-88113 GCF_000690535.1 Cariama cristata | reverse complement strand
ACCTGGTATGTGAGATCTTTCTTCATCAAAAAGTGTCAGAGAAGCAGAACAAGAAATTCCCTCCATTTCACATCTGTGACATCTCTGTCAGTGTATTATTCCTGAGAGAAATTACAGTGCCCCTTTCTTTCAATATGTTAAATTAATCATTCTCCCAGTGACATGCAGGCAAGAATAGACTCAATTGCTCACATTCACCTCTGCAGAGCAAGGAAAAGTTTTAGACAAAATTACGTAAAAACTTCTTTTATTCTGCCTGATTCAACAGCATATTTCTTTAATTAAACCTAGGTTCTAATTCTATTAGAATGACAAATTCCATGTTATAAGGGAAATTATATATGTTACTGAATGGGAAGTCTTTTCTGGGAGAAAAATAAGCAGAAAATCAAAAAGAACTGAAAAAACAAAGCAGATCATTTCAATCTCTTAGAAGGAGAAAAATTAATACTACAACCATCTCTATCACTTGCAAAATGTGTTTCTTAATCTGAATAAATATGTAAATAAATATGTAATGATACAGCGGATAGCAGAAAAATGACTAATACTGCAAGAATGTGTAGCTGGAGATGGGCAAGCTTTGGTCTAACCTGCAGCAGGGCAGTCATCCCAGCTGCCCTTTTCCCCTTCACTTATTTCGATACCATTAAAACTACAGGACTGAGCTTCAATACAAAGAACTTCCCAACGACGCCAATATAAAATCTACTTTCAGGAGGTCTGTGGGACTGCGCCTTTTATTTTCCCAGAATAAAGGGGTCTCAATGATCCAAAGTTGCAATCCTTTTTTTTTTTTTTTTTTTTTTTTTAAATTACTTCAGCAACTAGAAGAAAAAAAAAGATCTACAAATAAAAAAATCTACTGTCAGTTGGCTTCCTTCAGCCTCATGATCTGGTAGCCAAGTAGTCAGTAATATTCACTCATCATGTCCTTAATTGGAAAGATACTGTAGATGTTTGGAAACAGTCATAAAAGGAGATGGCATTGGAAAACAGTGGACATCAATTCATCTATGTGCTCTCAGAGAACTACAGAAGGAATGGATAGGGATTATCTGACATTACCTGTATTTTTAAATACATCTTGAGCACTTTTAATATGCATAAAAGTAGTTTTGAGTGTTAGGCAGGCGTAATACAACATTTGGAATTAGAAAACAGGAAAATTAAAGATTACTTTTGCTTGAAGCTGGAGAGATCTGCACCTCATGTACAGCTCTGAGTTTGCCAGTGTTTGGAAGCTCAGTAAGAAATTGGAGGATACCAAGAAAAAAGTAAGATAAATGCTTAATAGGATAGCAGTGTCCCATAATTAACCACTGCATAGCAGTAAGGCAGTTAATCAAACATTGTACTTGGATTTCATAAGGAGACGTGGAACTATCATTGGATGTTTTTAAGAACATTTTAGACAACCTCCGCTTAGAAATTATGTGATTCTAGATTATCTTGCCTTGAAGAAGAGGAATGGATAATGTGACCTCCCTCCCAGTCTTATTTTCTAACTCATTTATGAAACTTTGGGAAAAAAACAATAAAAGAAACCAATATATGCAACATGGATAAGAAATGACTACGGGAACTGTAAACTCCTGTCCAGCAAATGCTTCCATACACGTTGAACTTTACTATCTTAAGTCATCTTACAGACGTCAAGGGGATGACTCAGAACAGTAAAATTATGCACATGTCACAGTGTTTGCACTGAGTGAAATAACTCTCACTTTTGTACAGCATGAGGAAAGACGACTGTTCACACTTCCATGCTGCCTGTATGAGAGCTTCCAAATCAAAATAATTAATGTCTGGAAACATCTGGCTAGTGAAGAGCTTTGTTAGTTTGTACAAGAAACTTCTGTAGGACTTTGGACATAGAAAAAGTGATGGGGCAATGAATCAGTAAGCTTTGTAATGCTTTCGTACATTCACTTGGAGTGTATGGAGATGAAATAATAAGAATGATTTAATGTCAGAAGCTCCCACTGGTGAAGTCAGGATGTCTTGACATCAAATGTTTTAGGATACTGGCACATTCTTACCATGATCTCTAAAGAGACCTTAATGTTGTCAGTCTTGAAGTGAGGTCTCCTTGTTCAATATTGCAGAATACATTTACACAGTTAACAAATGGGTGAGTTAATATGACAATTTGGGGGTATAAATCCAACTGTTTACAGACTTTTTTGAGGAGGTGTTTCCCAGGCTGAGATCTCGGAGAGTTTGTTATCTCTCTTGCAAAAGCGAAAATAGTACGTGTGATAACAGAGTGCTAGGGACCTTGTTGGAATGCTTACACAAAAGCAGCGATAGAGACTGTTAAGTCACACCTGGTTTGTCTCTACTGGACTAATACGCTTTATGTCAGATAACCACTTTAATAACTTCTACGTAATTGCTTAGAGAATTGAATCTGAAAAAGAAATACCAGTTAAACTGGTCTGTCTAACATACAATACTCCTAAAGCAATGCTATTAGTGGTAACAGAATGAAAATGAGAAAAGGAAAATTAAAGTTAAATGAGCATTTCTCCTGCCGTGACTCAGTTCTGCACCAGCAGCATTACTAGGGGCATTTTTACTGCCTTGAACGGCGCAGGACCAAGCCTATTGCTTTAATGATTAAAAACTGATTAAAAGAGAGCACTGAAAAATAAACATTAGGAAACTATTGTCCTCATGCTACAGAATGTATTAGAGATGGAAAAATTAGTGGCTTGTTCATTTAGTCCCATTGTTTACTTACAGTAACTTATATGAGGCAATAAGGGAATATAAATATCCAAAAGCACAATGGAAGAAAGAAAACAACCCCTTGCCAGGAGTAACACTCTAAAGAAGCAGGGTGCCTCTTGGGTATTCCACCCTTCTGAAAATGAGTTATCTTTTGAGAAAGTTTCCACTGGTTAACTGACAATGATGGCAGTAAATACAACGCAAAAACTGCGAGAGTGCATTTTTAACAACTCTGTGGTTTGTCTTCTTTTATTTCGCAAACTGTCTAAATACTGTTGTGGCATTACATTAAACTATCTCTCAAGGACTCAATCAGCTAATGTATTATTGCTGGGCTTGAAAAAACAAAAGACCACCTATTTATAAATAGCTTCTCTGTGTTCAGTGTATTGATTTTTTTATTCTCCCAAGGAAGGAAGGCTGTTGCCAAAAACTATACGCCAGTATCATTTGGCAAGCTTTTTGTAGTGTTATCTGATCTGCAGAGACATTAAATCCGTACTGCAAATACACAGTCAACAACTTATTAGAAGGTGGAATCTGTTGTCTATTACATGAATACATATACAGTTGATAAGACGTGCTATAACAGCTGTTGTGGAGATATTTCCCCATAATTCACTTACTGCGAGCAACATATCTGCAGCTGACATCTTCCTAGTGAAAATCTTGGGAAGCCTGCTGACAGAAATCAGCGTACACAATCACTAGTCATGCTGTCATTTTGAAACATTTTTTACCTCCTTTGCCTTCATTGCACTCAAAAGCTGCATCTTACACTAACTATGGGCTGCATTTTAAAAAGGGACTGCTTATGAGGGACTTGTAGCGTGTGAATTGCTATACACCTGGTCATGCTATACACCTGGACTTGGTGATCTTTGAGGTCTCTTCCAACCATAATGATTCTATGATTTCCGAAGTAGGGAATAGCCACTTGAAAGGTCTTCTTCCCTTGTTTGCACATAACGTGAAGTTTAAATGGTTAAAACACATTCTCAGGAATGACACGCTACATGGTAAATTTGAGCCTAGAATATTTTTTTTTAATGAATGAATAAAAACCATTTACAGGAGAGTTTTTTAAAAGACAGAGATAGACCCTTCACTGTACAACAGCAGTGGGCATTGCCATAATGCAAAAGCAAGATGTTACAAGCTGTGGGGACACTTGTGCAGACTTTAAATCCTTGCAAAACCTATCCAAGGCCTTAATTACTTCTTCTGTAATACATGAATACCTAATCATGTTTCAACTTTCATCCTCTCTCCTTCCTTTCCCATAGTCTTGACATCTAATGTTCTGTTTAAAGCACAAGCAAGCAGAAAATTCTTTTATCTTATCCTTGGGGAAAGTGCAAAGCATCAAGCAGAGGTAACAAAGTCGCTTCAGCATCTATCCTCTTTATTAACTGAGAAATACCATCCAGTTTCATATTTTGCAGGAGTGGGCAAAAATCTAGAGGTGAGAGTGCATAAGGAATCGAATGGTGTCTCTGATCTAATCTCTGCTACACGGTATGAAGCCCATACCCCTACCACAGACATGAAAGCAAAGACTGTACAACTGCACTGGCAGCAATTGAAACACAATCAAAGTTTGCTGCGCTATGGTCTTACTGTACATACTTACATTTTTAGGATGTTCTTTATGGTTATATGATTTAGCAAGAATTTTTTCTATTAAAACACAAGGCTCAGTTTAAATCAGCTTGCAAAAACAATGACAAACCACAAGATACAGACTTCAGAATTGACAGGTTACGTATGTTAAGGCTTACTTGATTTGGATTCTGTGAATTGATTTTAAGGATAAAGGGAATATTAGATCACAGAGTCCATAGTATTTGATCACACAATCAAATTTCATCTGTACAAAGACATGATGTGTTGATGCCAAGGATGTGGACAAATTAAAGCATTTCAGTCCCTGAGAAACCAGGCAGAGACATGGGAGATTAAGGTACAAGAACGCCTGAGGTCCACGCACAGCGGGGAGTTGATGTGCTGCCTGCACAGGCAATGCTCCTGGCAGACAATAGTGCTCCCTGACACAGCGAAAAAATGATGAATTCTCTTGTCTTTGCTAATCTGACTTCCCTAATTTCTCCCCAGTCCAAAATCTGGTCAGGATTTGGAAGCTGAGCATCTGAACAAAGACTCACCAGCCAAGTAATTAAGAAATATGATTGTTTGTACCTCTCACCTCTGTTACTTGTGTCCCATTTCCATCAGTGTTTCATCCCTGATTGTTTGGCAAACGCAAAAACCCCACAAGCTAAAGAAAGCCTGCATTCCTCCCTCCCCAACCCCCATCAAATACAAATAAATCCAGAAAACGTACGGTAAACTGCATGTTAGACGAAAAATACCACCAGATCAAAGAAATCTATTAGCAGAATTCCTATATCATAATCACATCAAGGGATTTTAAATCCTAAGCTATTATACTTTTGTACGTGTGTATTACTTCTTGGGAATGACTAGACACCTCGGTGCTGAGAGATCACTTGGAAATTACCTAATTTTATCTTGCTCTGACTTCAAATGTTGCAGCGAGGATGGTGGAAGAAGCCACGTGTGAGCAATCTTGACCTAAACATCTCAGCTAGAAGCCCTGGGTAAGAAAGACAGGGCTCACACGAAGTTCAAATCTGCCTTGTTCAAACCCCGTGTACTGGAGAGAATTTAATGAGTAGTCCAGTAAGGATCTGTAGACAAAAATGCATCCAAATCAAACACTGAAATAATTTCAAGCGACAGATGAATTCATACAAAGCGAAGACTCTTAAGAGGTACTTTGGGGAGAAAATGCCTACATTTATTAACCAGATTACTTGTTAAACTCAAACTCTTCTGCTTTAGCCAAAAGACTACACTGCGCTTCTATGGGAAGCGTATGTGAGTTCTTCAGTGCAATAGCTCTTATCACCAAAAATAGTATCTTTGGATCAGGTTTTGCATATAAAAAGATATTATCTGTGAATATTGTATATTATCCTATGTGAACTGTGTTACTCTGTTTACATGGAATGTCCCATTTAATTTTTTATAATGAATGGTATTTCAAATTCATCATGTCAGATAAAGAAACAACAATTATACCTTTCAGTTGTAATTACTGTTATTTGTGCAAACATTTTCCACCCATTTGTTTTAGCTCTATTGTTTTATAAGTTACATTGGTAAGAATTTTTCCAAACAAGAAAAATGTCCCTTGACACCTAACTTTTCATAAAATACAGTCACTTGTGTTCTAACAGCACAGTTGTTTTGGTGAAATTACATATTCCTTAGCAAAAAGAATGTTAAGCCTAAAAAAAAAAAAGGAAGAAAGTGGTATGGTTGCATTTCCAGCCTATGCCTAGACTAACAAAATAAACATGGTTAGCAATGCTCCTGGGCAGTGGGGCCAGCTGGCCTGGGACAGCCCCTCGGCCCATCTTTATCCTTCTAAACACTTTTAACCCCCAGAAGAGGGTGGCCACTTGCAACTGCATCCTTGAATGTTCCAATTTTGGAGACTGTCTAAGGAAATGTTTGGGAGAATACTAACCCTCATGGGCCAAAGACACACCAGTCACCACTCTAATGGTTTAACCAGGTGGAGATCAAGTCTGAGTGCTCAGGAAGGCTCTACCTGCATAGACATGGTCAGAGGGAAAGATAAGAAAATGTAGCCAATAAAATGGTAATTTTATTGAATTCTGTGGAAAACTTCACTGTACTCCGGGGCTTCCAATCCCAAGGAAATAAGCCCAAAAGCCAAGAATCAACCCCTCAATAGTAATGGCCTGCTGCTCCTGCATTCTGAAATACTTTTTCTCTGTCTTCCAGCCTCTTCACTCTGGAAAACAGTTTGTGTAAAAAATACTCCAGTAAATACATTCACGTGGTATTTGTGGCTTCAGATTTTTAAAAATATATATTGTTAGTGGAATCTCCCAGAGAACAGTTGTGTGTCCTGCCCCATCTCTCTCACGATGCCAAAGCCAGAGCCAAAGCCTTGGGGAGGGGACGCAGTGCCTGGAGCCCCCCATTACCTCCTGCCTCAAAATGACTTTTTCTACCCAGCTGCCTAGAGCACTACACAGCATGGGCTTTCATCCTCCAGATGCACCTGAGCCTTGCATAAGTTCCTGGCAAGAAATGTTCACAGCAAAACATCTGCTGCCTTTAAGAGAACAAGTTTTCACTCTCGTGGGGTTACTAAAGCAGGTTAATTTTTTTGGTCAAAATCATCCTGTTGCCCCATTAAAATTCTATGCTTTTTTTTTGTGGGAAAGTTTCTATCTTGTTTTTTTTCCTAAGTGAAGAAAAGAGAAGAAGGGAGCAATGACAATGATTAAGTATACTTTTTTAAAAGTAATTCTGGAAAAGTAATTCTAAAGATTTTTTTTTTTGACATTTTTTACTTAATACAGTCAATATTGTTTGACAGTCTCTTTTTATTTGACATTTCAGGAAAAAAGATCCGAGTCAGCTGGCATGAAGCCATACCATGACCTACAAAGAAAGTGCAAAGCCTGTATTAATTAGCCTCATCCCACAACAGACACAAGGACAATATCAGAGTGCTGAAGAATATTTGCACAGACAGCAGAAGGAAAGCTAAAGGAAAGCAGGAAGGCAGGAAACAGTTAATCAATCTTAATGAATAATGAGATTATAAAAAAGAAAAAGAGAAAAAGTGTTGAGAAAGCAGTTATTTGCAATGAAAGGGAAAATAAAATCAGTAGTGAAAGAAACTGAAATAGGCTGAATACCAGGAAGAGAGCAGAGAAGTATAATCATACAAGAGGAGGAAATTGCCCCTGCTTGCAAATAACAGCTCTGGCCTTTCTCAGACAGAACTGTCACTCCCAGGAAACCCTTCAGATTTTGGAAAAGTTGACAAAAAATGAGAGAAAAGCACAAGGTAGGCAATCAAGGCTGAAGAAGTAAGTACAGAGTCAGGCTAACTAACTCCCTCTTACATCTCATTTCTTAGTGTTTTGGTAAAAAGGACACTCAAGAGCAACCATATCCCTTTCTCCTCTGAACTAGATACGGAGAAATTCCTCCCTCTCTTTGCTCTCTCGCAGACTTCGCTTGCTCTAATCCATTTCCTTTGCAATGAGACCTGGACTGTGCTCCTTGTACCTGCCTGGAAACCTAAGGAGGGAGCTGCTCAGCCTGGAGAGGTCCTCCGGTGCTGCCCCATCAATAAACAACCTCGGTGGTTTGCTCCGACAGCTCCCAGCCAGCCTGGCCTAGCCCTGACCTCCTTGGCAAGAGGAGCATTACGGTCAGCCAAGTCTTGGCTTAGCCCAATCCCTGTTTGATCAGCAGAAGATTATGCTAAGAGCTTTCCTATCTGAATACAGCATGTGAGTATTTGGGCTGGCTTCTGCCTTCCTGTTGTAATTACTTGATAATCAGCAGCACCGTACACACCTTCCACAGACACCTCCTCAGCAAAGGCTCCAAAGCTCTCCTGTCATCAGCCTTTTCCATGTCCCTGGAAAAGGGATTGCTGGGTATGAAATTGTGGCATGAAGCCATTATCCTTATCATATACTGTGGGATAGTTTCTGAGAAACACAAAGTGATTAGCCACGGCTGTGCCCTACAGAAATAATACTGCTTCCTTCTGATAAGCAAAGCAACTGTTTTGAATGTGACTTCACCTTATGCTGTGCTGTTATACAAATCGGGGATGTTATCTTGGAGACAAGGACAATAATAAAAATAATCTATTCCTGTGACTTTCATGGTATCAATGTTATCTTGCCTAAAACCAGAAAGTTTTACAAGAAAAGTCTGATGTCACATTTGGCACTGGTGGGATCAGGCCATGTCCAGGTCTGTCCTCGTTCCAGCACTTGCTTTCTGTGGCAGTCAGTAAACTCATAACATTTCTGTCTTGCCCCTATGGATTAATAATAGAAGTAACAGTTAAAACCCGAACGCTCATCAGCTGGAAATGCATCTTCTTGAAGTAACTGATCATAAAGCAGCTGTGAGTTTCTGATGCGATGCAGCCAAAACGAAGGCAAATGCAATCTTACAGAAGCATTTACAACACAGATTCACAAATACAAGTCTCTCTGTATAAAGCATTGGTGAAAATTGAGGTCGTTTAGTCTGGAGAAAAGGAGGCTGAGGGGAGACCTTATCGTCCTCTACAACGACTTGAAAGGAGGTTGTAGCCAGGTGGGGGTTGGTCTCCTCCCCAGTAACTAGCGATAGGACAAGAGGAAACCGTCTCAAGCTGCGCCAGGGGAGGTTCAGCTTGGATATTAGGAAGAGGTCTCTTCCAACCATAATGATTCTACAATTCTATGATTCTATGAATGTCTCTGTACAAAGCATTGCCCAGAGAATCTGTGGCTGCCCCATCCCTGGGAGTGTTCAAGGCCAGGTTGGATGGGGCTTTGAGCAACCTGGTCTGGTGGGAGGTGTCCCTGCCCAGGGCAGGGGGGTTGGAAGGAGATGAGCTTTAAGGTCCCTTCCAACTCAAACCATTCTAAGATATGATACGATATGATATATATCAAGCAACCCAAGTGGCAAGCCACATTCAATGTAATACACAGGTAATGGCATTTAAGGTAACTGAGGGAGATGGTTTTGGGAGAGGAGAAAAGAGAATGTGGCTTGTTTAGTCTAGTCAAACAAAAACTGAGACAGACCGTTCTCTCTCTCTAGGAGAGCATAAAGGGGTTAATCTAAGAACATATACTATGAGAATGGTACCTGAGAAAAGATATTTAAATTTGGGTCACAAAAGCAAACGAGTACAACCTAGCAGTCAATATATCTAGGTAGAAAGTAGAAGACAATTCCTAGCCTTTACAGCAGAGTACTTCTAAAATGGAAGGTGGGAAAATTCTGAAAGGATCATATGATGTGAAGCTTGTGGCTGATGGGGCAGGACTTATGGACTAGAAAGTGCCCTCCAGCTAAAAAATAAGTGTCACAGTGAAGCTCCACTAAGAAAAAGAACAGACAATCTGACCCTGCTCTTGGGGGTCCTTGCCGCTCAGCAACCACCAGCCTGCACAGGCAGCTGCTGATGGGAGCAGGGCTCTTGGCATGGATGCAAGGATCCATTTGGGAACTCACCTTCTTGTACAGCTGGTACATAGCTCCCTTGAACAGTTAAACAAGGCTCAGATTTGGGTTCCCTGTCCACAGAGAGCTGACCTGCAGCTAAGCAAAAACACTGTTATGATCTTTCCCCACTATCAGAAACAATTATTTCCTGCAAGAAGTCACCCCATTTTCTTTTCTGTCCTATTTAGACACATACTTATGCACACAAACCTCAAATGAAATCAAAGAAACATACTTACACAGAGCAAATTTGGAAAGAAGCTCTCACTGGCCACAACATTTTCTAAGGGGCTAGACCACAAAGCTGCATGGAGAAGCACCTTCTACAAATGGGACTACTCAAGAAATAAGTATAGCTCACTGTAAGCCTTTCAGAATGTAACATACAGGGTTTTTAGTAAAAGAGGGAGATAACACTGTGGTGTATCTGGAGTATGGAAGGCAACTGAATAGTTGAAAATACCCAGCATTTAAAAAAAAGTCTAACCTCATTAATCTGCAGAGACCTCAGAGATAAGCTATGACACAAGCAATCTGGGACAGAATAATATCACAAAATACGTTACAGATATTTCACTGAGAAGTATAGTCTAGTGAGAAGGTATTACTTGAAATGTTGCAACACAAAGCTAGGGTTTCGGGATGCAGGGAGAGATTCACTTAATCTTTAGTGATACTGGCCTTGCTCATTCTTGGCTCCAGCTCAGTCTTTGTTAAAAGGAGTAACTTGAAGGCGTGCTAAGTAATTTGTAAGACCAGAACCTTTATTGCTGTAGCACCTTTGACTTCGTTGTTGGGGTTTGACTCACATGATACAGGTGTCTTACACCTGCTGGACTAGCATGGGCCACTAAAATCATCCAAGAAAAAGCTGACTGAAGCATAAGATCAAATTCAAGATCAAGACTTTTCTCTCCTTTTTGCCCCTTGCTTGCCCTGTGCGTTCAGCTTGCATGCTTTTCTTTCTTCAAAGACTGTTCAAAAGTCACTAAAAGATCATGGTCTTTGGTCAAAGACTGTACAAAACTCCTTGTACTTCACACAGCAAGGTCCCATTCTCAGTCGGACGCTCTATGAGGTAACGTAATATAAATAGCAGCTGGAAAGTTAAGACAGGGCACTTAGACCTCACATCCAGCCTACTCCCCTTGTACAGATGTAGCTCAAGCACACAGGGCACCATCACGCCGTGAGGGAGCAACAGATTTAAACCATCTGTGATGCCCAGGTTTATCCTGTCTAATGCTCTGTCATTCAGTTCTTCAGTGGGAAGACATTTCACAATACACAACTCAGCTTTATTTCAATTTTTCTACCCTTGCACATTGCTTAAGCCAGCCCAAGTTGCTGTGACAACAGGCTGGTCCTGTATTGAAAGGAAAAAAGCTTCGAGAATCAGGAGCAAGGGACATACGGGAGAAAGAGCCCCAGTCCTGTAATCCAGAGAAGGGGCAGCAGGCGGAGGTTTGTGTGAGAAAAGGGGTCCCCAGGGCACTGAGCACGAAGAAGTGAGATGACAAAAGGAACTGTTGAAAACAGTGTGGATGGGGACCTTAAATTTCAACAACCATTGGTACTAAAGCTGTTTCTTACTAGTTCATGCCCTACCTGTATTTGATCTACTGGTGATTCATCACTCACAACACACAGCACCAGACCGCCTTAGTTGGTGTTAAGACTGAACTCCCGATTTGCGATCTCCCAACCGGTCCAGTTGGGAGTATTCCCTCCAGCAGTGCACAGATCCAACAGAAGCTGCAATTTGCTGCAGTTTGCTGCTGTTACTAAAAGCCAGCATTTGGAGACTAAGGGCTACAGTGAGAGGCTGGACTCATCTCACCTTTCTGCAAGCATCTACAGCTGAACCAGTCACCTCAAGTTCCTTTTACAAACAACAGAGAAAAGGAGTTATTTCCAGGGCACGATTCATCTGACTCATGCTATGTACCTAGCTCAGATTGAGATGAGATGATTTTCTCTGCTGACCTGGATGCTGGCCGAGGGGTGGTTCAGATGTGGACACCTACAATGAAATCTCTACATCTGGCCAGAGTCCCAGCCTTGGAGGTCTGAACTCTGGTCTCTGGACTCCAGCCGATTTTAGTGGTGGGCAAATCACTTCATCTCTGCAGAGCAGGGTTTCTTCTCAACAAACTTTAGCTGCCCAAGAGGTAAGCGTTGAGTTTAGGCAAGTCATGCAATCTTACTCCACAACCTGCTGAGAGAAAGAGGTCCTTCTCAATGGAAATTCAGGTTAGACTTGTGGCCTGATTCATCCTGACTCTTTTATATGGTTAAAGCCAGGTAAATCTTGGCTCCCTGCTTTGCAATAGTATTTCCTATAGGTTAGAGTGATGAATCCTATGGGCAGGGCTCTGGAAAACCCTTTGAAAAACAGGTTTGACTCCTTCAAGGAAAACCACCACCTGGTTGCTGAAAGTAAAGTGCAATTATATAGCCTGTTATGTAAAAACACTTGTCTTCATGCTGTTCAAGAGTTTGTCTTCTGTTGCAGTAGTGACTCAGCTTCTTTATGTTACCTACTCCGGAGTTAAAACCACACACAGGAACCCAGACTCCCTGCGAAACACCGCACTGGGAGCAGAGAGTTACTGCATAAGGAACAGAGCTACTACTTCTCTGGGTCGTTACTAATAGTCGTGTCACCGGTACTCAGGCTTGAAGACACAGGTCCCCTCGCTGGAGTATAAAGCACCTCTCCAGTTACAGTCGGGGTTAGGCAGACACTGCAATAAGAGCAAACTCTTGAGTTATGCTGCGCTAGAGCTCTAAGAGGTTCATACAAATAAGCAAAACTTTTGCCAAAGGCAAAGGTCACAAAACAGAAAGGGTACAGGTTTCATTTGAGCATTCATAAGAGGTTTCTAGGCTGACTGGAGCAGTCCTTGTGACAAGGCAGAGAGTGTACCCTTGAAGCAGTTTAATAACCTAAGATACTGAGTTGTGTAGTCTCATCCTACCTGTTCCTTTTTCAACAATCAGCGATGATTTTTTCTTTTTCCTCCTGAAAAGTTCATGTTCTAGCTTTGGGGTTTGGGTTGGATGATACTTCTGCACACAGTTTGCAAAGCCCAGAGGTCTCTCCCAAGCAAGAACACCCTTCTCCCTGACAACGGCATCCCTGCTCCATTAACAAGGTGCTTCTTGCTACCTCATTGTAAATCTTACCTTTTCCATTTTATCTCACCCCAACTGTCCATGCACAAATTCCACCACTTCCCCCTGTTTCCACTGCAAGAGTCTAAAATGCCTTCTATTTTTCCACACAGTCATCCACCCCAAAAATATTTCTCTTTTAAATAAACTCCCCAGTGCTCTATAAACTCTTTGATTCCTTCTTTTTCTCTCCGAAGGGCTAAAATGACGTTTCTTCCCTCCCCGAGCTTTCACCAGAGATTTTCTTTTTATCAATGAATATAGGTCAGTGAATTTAGACCATATGTGTTGCTCCACTGGGTGATTGTTCCATTTTACAGTAAATAAGGCAGGACATCTGTTTTAACAACAGAAAAACCTACAGGAGTTTGTCAATCAGACTGGTTTTGTACACCTTAAGTGTTAAAAGACCTTGAAGCCACAGTAAGCAACACAGAAGGTCGAAAAGAACCTGTGGGTATTTGAATCTGAAATTATTCTTAATAACAGCTCTATAGATAAATCAATGGAAAAGCAACAGTTCTTTGATTAGATGTGGAATTGCATCAGATTTCTTTGTTGGGAAGAAAATCATCATCAATCAGAATCCAGTGAAACTGTGAAAGCAAAATCAGTTTAAACTTCTTTAAAATATCTCCAGTATTTTGAAACGAGGAATATTTCTATTATTGTTTTAACATTTCTGACAGTTACATTGATTATGTTGATATCTTTGATCAGACTATGGACATGTCTCTGTGTGTAGCATAAATATTTTTCATATGGATAGCCAATGTTGTATTTTTCACACTTATATTACAACATAATAAATACCATACTTTAGTTACAAGGTATAAAAAAGTCACTATGTCACAGTGACTTCTTCAGCAAAAAACCAAACAAACATGGAGAAGTTAAACAATGCATAAGACTGTCAAACTCAGTTTAAATTGCAGTGCCTGAGAGCAGTTAGACTGAGAGTACATCCCACTGAGCATATTGTTAGTAAGTAGATTTTGACAAGTTTTGAGAGGAAAATTGTGTTAAAAAGTTAGATTGTTTCAATGCCTTATATTAAAAATTACTTAATCCAGGCTCTTAAATCTGAAAATGGAAAAATCTCCAGAAAGACCTGAAATAAATACTATGGCATAGCCTGTGATATACACAGATGGTGATGTTGGGGCAGAACGCCAGTGTACAGAATCGCAGTGTTCGGCGAATCACGGGCAAAATAATTAACGGCATTTCTAGTAGCATAACACCCTGCAAATGTACACACTGCCTCATGGAGTACTTGTCAGCAATATTAATCTGGGAAATAATTAGTCCCTGTAAAGTTCTTTCAC
>NW_009631594.1:51111-73743 GCF_000690535.1 Cariama cristata | reverse complement strand
CTCTTTCACCAGATGGCCAGGCAAAATTGTCAGCTAAAATCCTGCTGTTTCAGCATTGGAGAAAATGCCAAGGAGTTATGCTTTATGCTACCCTGTGCAAGGTCCGGACACGCTACTCTGTGCTTATGGTTTCGTTCTCCCAGGTATTGCATACCGGTACCGCACGCTTCACAAATCACATCAGATCATTTTCCGAGCATCACCGCCAAGCGCACTTCACACCCCAACATCTGCAAGCCACTCCGCAGAAAGTTTTCCTATCTGCCAAAACATAGGGCGTCTCCAAATGGAATGAGAACAGAATTCCTATATTTAGAAGCAAAATGAACTCCAAAAGAGGCAGCATACTTACTTAAAAAGAGAACCATGTTAATAACAGCTCACAACGACAGGGGCTGTCCAGTCGCATAGCAGCTCCAGCTTCATCTTCATCTAACCTTCACTTTATCTCATTTCACCTTGTTATCAAGCCAACGTTTAAGGAGCTTTCCAGTGACATACTGACTGTTCCCACAAATATCCAATATTGGTTCACTCTACACATGTGTATGACCTGCTATTGATTTTAATGGAAGCCTGGTAAGACGGAAGCGTACAGCTGCAGCAGGGTTATCCAGTAGAAATGCATACACGGGTCTAGAAATAACATGCAAGCATTGGAATATGAAAACATACCTTCTATTTCGTTTGGGTTCCCTGTATCCTAGAGCAAGCTCCAAGGCTCTGGAAGTCAGAGAATAGCAGCCTTTTCTTAGAAACTCAAGACCTGCTCAAAGACATGGAATAGAGGGTATGGCATTTGACAACGTCTGTAAGACTCGTAAGCAGCAGCACAGGGAATTCTGGAAAGTTAACACTTCTCCTTTGAACAAGGAGCGGTGAGCCTGATTTGGCTGACAATGGGAAAAAGAAAACAAAATAGGACACCGAGCAGCACTGCTGTGGCTGTAGCTGAGGCAGAATTTCCATTTCAAAGCCTGGTTTTCCATGGCCTACTTCTCCCTTATAAATACAAGCTGCAAGTTAAAACCTGGCCCAAAGAGTTCACCTGTCACATTTAGGAATGAAAGACTGAATCAAGCTACTAAAAAAACATTGGGAAAGGAAAAAAGATACTATTGTTAGTACAAATACATTTTTGAAAAAAAAAATCTGCTGCTCTTTTGGGGAGGCTGTGGGGAAAGAGCGAGCCTTGTCTGCTTGGCTTTCGTCAGATGTCAATAGCATGCCGCAGCTGCAAACTCCTGCAAAGACAGTGATTATACAGCCCAAGACACCTCTTTAGATGAGTTTGTCCCCAGCAGAAAGTCATCTCAGGTCTGAACATGAAAAAAGAACTTTGACTTTGCAGGTTCAGTGTCGACAGTCACCGAGTGCCTAGTACAGGAAAAAAATTGGGTTTTTTCGGACTAGAAAGGCCTAGTCTTAGTCAGAGATAGCCTCAGTGGTTTGATCCGCTGTCCGAGTTTGGCCTGAAGGACACAGTCTGGTCAGTCAGCGACTGACTGATACATCCAACCCCGTCTGCTAACCTCCAAATTCAGGACGGCTTTCTAGGGAAGAGTAAGCCTTCACAGAGGTTTCAGCTATCTAGCCCACAGTACAAATACAGGAGGGACTGATTTGCCAGGATGTTCTCTCAAAATCCTGCGCTGCCCAACACGGTACTTTGATCACTTAGGATTAGCCTGAAATGCAACACTTAGGGAGCAGGGAGCAAAGCTGTTGGGATTTTCCATGCTGCCGCCTCCAGTCTGTTTGCTGGTCAGAGATGCAGAAGCCTTCAAGACCAAACACAACCATGCTACGTATCTGAGAAAACAGGGAAGAAAACAGAAAGGCACATGGTGCGGGATGAAAGCTAAGTGTTTATACTCCTATGCAGCTCCTTGTATTGGCTTACTGCTAACAGCACCCAAGCACCTTCCAATAGTCCATTAAGTGATGTGGCTAACATCTGTTATGTACAGTTCATTCACTCCTCCATCCTGTTTGATTATCCTATCAATAGGTGGCAAGTTTCCCACTTTATATGGAACCATGACCTTAGTTACCTTTGGTATGTTACTCAGTATGCAGCTTGCATTTTTCAATGGTACCAAGGTTTTTCTGTGGGTAATAAAAACTACCGAGGAGCACTCCCCACCACCTCACAGTTACTACTGAAACATAACATAGTAATCACTGCTGAGCTTTGGGGAGCACTGAGATTAGGTCATGGGAGCAATCCTTTGAAGAGTCTGCACACTACGGCTGACATCTACAATAACCATTAGGGAAATCCTGGGGTTCATTTTCTCTGCAAGAGCGATGAACAATTCAGGCAACAAAGCAGTCAAAGAGAAGATAATTAAAGACGACTTATTGAATAATTTATTTTGTGAAAAAGAAGTTTAGGGTTTGGAGTTTCTTATTTAAGGAAAATGTCAGGACTTCAATGAAAGAAGTTGTTTTCTGAAGATACAGATGTGAAAAACACTAAAATATTAAGATATGTCTTAGAAAACAGTGATTACACTTTAGGATTGTTACAGTCATGACAGCTCTGCTGTAGTTTACACACATTTAGCCCAAGACAAAAATTTGTTAGTACATTATCCTGACTTGCTTTGTTTTCTCCAACACGCAGAAACTTTAACAGCCTAATTGTAAAATCAGAATTGATTTCTCTAGAAAGCTGCAATTCAGACACTGTTACTGTTCTCCTGCCATATACTCAGCGTTGCTCTCGGCAAAGATTTAGATTATATTTGACAATGGCTAAATTGTCGAACATCATTGAATTTTCCAACGATTAGTCACTAAGAAAGCAAAAGTAATACCTTGGTGATATTTTGCAATACTGTTATAAAGTTATACTGCTTTATATATACCATGAGAATCGTGTGCTAGAGTCAGCACACTAAGCAATTATCTGTGTTGATCTGCTGGATAACAGGTCTGTGATTTCCAAAGACCCTTTCAGAACTTGCCATACTGTTCCAGTTCAAGCTGAAACAGAGGGGTAAGTTGCAAGGGCCTTGAACAAACATATGGGAAGAACATTGTTAACAACACCCCCACCCCCCCCCCCCCCTCCAATTTTCTTCTGGAAATAGTTTGGATTATAAAAACCGATTAAAATAATTCTACTGGGTTCCATTGCTCACATTAAGACAAGAGAATGGCCACAGAAATGAGAACCTGCCTACTGATCAACCTACGGTCAACCTGTGCCATGAGGGAGTGTATGGGTGTACGTCAACGGGTGTGAGGGTCTGGAGACGACAGGAGCCCCCAGCAAAGTGTTTCTCCTCCCAGTTTGGGTCCATTGCTAGAGACAGTGGCTGCTGGAGCAGCTGACATTCATCCACTTTACCTAAAGAGGGGAGATGACTGTAAAAGGCATCAGTAGAGAGATCAATCTCACCCAACTTTCTATGCCTACACTGTAGACACTACACCTAAACTTTCAGCTTTTAGGCATTTAAGATTAGCATTTACACTTTTGTCACAGGCCATGGGCAGAAATAATCCCTGTAAAAGTCTAAAATAAGTCTCGTGAGTTCCACTTTAGAAATACCAAAGTCTGTGCACTGACTGAACGGAAATGTAAGCAACTACTTCCAACATGAACCTCAATATGTGCCTGCAATTAAGCACGACAAATACCAGCCAGGATGGGCTGGGTTTTATTAGCCAGCCTCACTAGTAACAGATTTCATGCCTACTGTAGCTGGAGCCCAGAAGAAAAGGAGAGGATTACACACATTCATCCTCCCGCCATACCTAATCACCAAAAACTTGTATTTGTGCCAGTGTCGGACCTTGCTTATCTCCCCACCCCAGCAAAAGACCTGTGAAGTCTGACCAAGCAATTAGCAGAGCACCTACCACCAAGTTGGTAACGGTGAGCCACTGACTGAAACAGAGCAGTTTTGGAGATGGAAAACAGGATAAGAAAATATTAGGGTATCATCAAAATAGCCTCAGTTCCTCCCCAGCAGGCATCAAAAAGTCAGCAAAAAAAGGGTGTCAGGAAAAGAGGCAAAGGGAGATGGAAAGCGAAACCTTCTGCTCCACCAGACACAATTTCCCCAATTAAAGAAGGCCTTCCTGGGCCATCAGGCAAAACACAGTCTTTTGGCTACATGAGCCTTCAACATTCCCCATGATGCTGGGTAGGCAGAAACCCAGGTCTCAGTATGGCTACATGAGCCTTCAACATTCCCCATGACGCTGGGTAGGCAGAAACCCAGGTCTCAGCACGGGGAGATCAGGACCTCAGGACACTTTCAGTCCTTCACTACTCCTTTGGGCAGAGGACCAAGAGAGCCTAGTGCTATACATCAATTCTCAAAATGAGATAGCAAACCTCTGTGGGAAAGGGAGAGCACCTTTCATAGCACAAGAGTTGCAGATATGAACTTACATTGAGTGATACTTTCAAGAACAGGGTGGGGGGGAAAAAAAGGTTAATTCAAGATTATGAGCAGAAGATAAATACATTTTGTCAGATGGAGTGATACTTTCAAGAACAGGGTGGGGGGAAAAAAAAAGGTTAATTCAAGATTATGAGTAGAAGATAAATACATTTTGTCAGATAAGAAATTGATTTTTCCTCCTTTATATCCATAAATATCATGCTAATAGGGAAGGAAATGTGAGACCATGGAATAAGGCATCTCCCCATCATGTTTCATTATGCTTCTCTAAAATAAATTTTCCTAGTTTTTTTTAGCTAGGAGAATTATCACATGAATTATCATTGCTTTTCAATCTGAAAATAGGAACTTACCAATTTGAATCGCAACTGACTATCAGAATGAAAATGTGATAAAACATGTGGCTCTTGTATGGTACACTGATTCCTTCAGCTGAAGAGACTTTTTATTTTCTGGAACATGTAATAGTAGTATCTGTATTTATTGTGGAATAAGTTCAGAAATGAATGGCATAAAATGAACGGAAGAGGCTAGTCCCAAAGCAATCTGTCACACAGCTCACTCAGTTATACGCTGTTTATCTTCTGGTATACGCCACAAGAAGTAATCATTTAAATAAACAACTTCTTTAGTAGGTAATAAAATGTTATTGAGTTTCCAGACTCACAACATGTGCTATGGCTATAAATCAGACTTATTCTAAACTTGTACTGATTCGCAGTAGCGGGAGGCATTTTGGAAATGCCACATTTGAAAGGGAGGCACTGGATTTTTGTTTCTCTATGGTCTCTGTCTCTGCAGCAGTCCTGAGAAGGGCATGGGTGTTTGGAAATGTGCCCATGCCTTTTCAGCTACATCAGCTGTTATAATACGTGATACTACCTCTCACACAAACCTTGCCCGACTTTTACATTGCCCAGGCTTTTAAATGAATATAAACCACTTTCAGATGTCAGTTATGGTTATTGCTGAAAGTGTTCTGCTGTAAATTACCAGCCACAATGCACTGGGAAAATCTGCCAAGAGATGATACAAAAATGACTTTGATCAACACTGGCATCCCAGACACAGAAGAACAAAGTAGTGAAAGAAGCATCTCTCATTGTCCTAACCTCCCAGCAACCCTCTAACTAGAGATGGCAGCCTCAAATTGGTCCTGCCACCCTCTGCTTCTGAGCTCCTTGAGGAAGAAAAACTAGAAGCCAGCCATCCCTTTTTACTAGTCTTTTTTTACTAGGATCTTCTCTTCTGATGAAGGTGATGGCACCTGTGAAGTAGGTAGGGGTGTTCCTGTGCCTGAATGACTAAACTGGCCAGTAACTCCCTTTGGCAAATCTCTCTGTCTGCAGTTCACATCCTCCACCCTACAGAGTGACTGCTGTCCCAGGGGTGTGGGGAGGACGGGATGCCCTGGGGAAGGGATTTCACAGTGCTCTAGGATGCATGAAACCTTCATGACAGCTCAGTGGGTGCAGCAGGGTGATTAATGTTGCATGCTGTCACCTGAGAACATCTGCAGAGAGTCAGGAAGATGCACCATCTGTCATTCCCAGACAAGTATCATTTAGACAAGAAAGAGGTTAGCATGTTTTGGAGGACACCTTATGTTTGTGAGGTCCCACATTGGTCCTGTAAAACCTCTCCAGAAAAAGCTTTGCATTAAAAAAGTATATTAACTTCCTTCTGACTCCAGTTCTTAGCATGACTGAGAATCTTACATACCAGCAAGTGAGGCAAGCAAGGAGGACAGAGCTAGGTAGCAGTTCAGAGTAAAGCTGGACAATGCAGTTATTCAGAAAATTAACTTCTCAGATCTGTACTGAGTAACTGATGATGAAAATCCTGTTCTTTATATCTGAAACAAGGCACAGCTACAGAGTACTGTATTAAGTCCTAATTCTTTCTATGCAACGAACACAGAATTGTAACACTCTGTTTCAAAACCTGAAATGGTACCTGGACGTGCCCCAAAGTATAAGGATTCCCAGTTTTGGGATGAGATTCTAGAGTTCGCTTTTAGCCCCACTTGAAACGAATGAGAAACGCTACTTGGAAGCTGTTAATACACAGAACTAAACTTGCTGAGCGCTGAGCATCTCTGCCCAGCGGCTGCTGGCCTGCAAGCTTATGGTACTACCAGAAGGTTTGGGAAGGCATGGTTTGGAGGTACCTGTGCTGAGCTGTTCCTGTGCAAACAAACTCAGTCCAGTCTACCCAGGGTATTCTCTCTTAGAAGTTCTTGGCAGAGATTTCTCCACTAATTTTTCAAGGTAATACTTAGTGTGGAAGTGCCATGGAGTAACACACTACCTATTCTTGAACCCAACCCAATGCACTAGCGTAACACTGCACAGGGAAACATCCAGTCCGGGTCAGCATTTGCCAGAGGGATCTGAACAATGTGATGTAGAATAGTTATGACTTTTTTTTTTTTTAATTTAAAAAAGAAATTAAATAAGTTCTCAAAGTGATTAAGAGCCTACAATGTTTTGCTTTCTACATTATGGGTCAAGTTGGTCAAGTTCAGCAAACATTGGATCAAATGCCTCTTGATGTAAAATCAGGGTTGCTCCAGGAAGAGACACAACAGAGATCACGGAGCAAGAGTAGACACAATTTCGGAAAGAAAGGCAAATGTACCAGGCAAATCAACCAAGTGAGTGAATGACGTGTGGCAGATGTCGGCTACATGGCTCTCACTCAGCTACACTGGCAGTGCCACTAGAAGGTCTAGAGCAAAACAATCAAACATTAGCTCTATTAACCCAGATGGATCACTCAAGACTCTCCTGTGAAGCCATCAGTCTTTGGAAACTGTGCAGACAGAAGTTGGAAAGAGAAGAAACCAACACCAGACAAACAGGATTCGCTGTCTTGAAGACTATGAGTACTGGTTTGGGCATCTGTAAAAGCTTTATCACCATCTGTGGGGAAATCCCTGCCTTCTTCAACACTATTTAGATTAAAGCTTTAGTAACTGGGAAATTGCTTCTCCCTCTCAGACCAAGATTTTTTCTTAATGCCTTTTTATTGCCGTGTGGCTGACATAGAAACTTTGCACTTTTTTGTTCCCATTTCCTGTTACAATCCTCGTGGCTGACATAGAAACTTTGCACTTTTTTATTCCCATTTCGTGTTACAATCCTTCTGTACTACTGTATCATCTTACTTATACTTACTACTTATCTATGTCATTATTAGTATAGTAGAAAGTGAAAAACTGCATGAAGAAAATTACCGTAATTAAACTTGTATATGAAATGGAAGATCTTTAACAATTCACTGCACTTCCATACAAAATCTGTTGCCGCAATATATATGAGCAGGGAATGGGAGTAGGCATCTAATTTTTCTGGAAACATTAGCCATGAACTGCAAGCTACTAAAAGTTTTCAGAGACCAGAAAGGGGAAGGCCATCTTTCCTTGTACCTTACATCCATTTCTTGTACCTGAGGTTCAACTCCTTCAGGGACAGACTGTAACACTTTTTTCAGTCTAAGCAGAGCCTCATTTTTCAAGCAGTCCCATTACCTTTATTTATGGAGTAACGTGTTGTTGAATGTACTGTTGGCAGAACCTGGCTCTTCATGGATAAACAAGTTGCCCCATACAGCTTCAAATGTCACCGTCATACAAAGGAAAATATCCCAGGTTAGACAGATGTATTATGACCAACACATTCAGAAATTTTACTCCCCTTCTGCTGATTGATTGAAGAATTATATTCATGAAATGGGATGATTTATACAATTGCATTGCCTCTTGGCTAGAATAAGCTTTTCCCAGTCAGATGCTCCTGAAGAATGGCTGCTTACAGCATAAATCTGATGTGGTTTGATACGCAGCACAGTGCACAATCAAGATGAAATGATCCTTAGATGATTCTCCCATGTGCAAATCATTTCAGGAAGATGATTTTAATAACAATATTTTCTTTTTTATTAAGTTCTTCAGACTATTTTTTCAGATAATGAGCAATTGCATCCAGGAGAAATAGCTATTGTCAGGTTAATATTTTATTAATCCTTTACCTGGGGCCAATATCCTAAGAAACCAGAGGAGCTAGCTGTCGCTGAAACACTCAATACTGAAGGCCTTTTCCAGACCTGACTTCCCCAATGCCTCCTCATTATTCTAAATGCTTATCTCCTGCTTTTAACAGTCCTAGCTTGGTTATGAGTATTTTATTTGTTTGTTTCTCCCTTTTTCTTCCTCATCCATACTCCTACATTTTTGCTTCCCTCTCAGACAACAATAATAAAGGGAAAGCTTAGGATTGACAAGTGTAAATATAAAGAGATAACAGTATTTTAAAAATACATGACTCTTTCCAGTGTCAGTCAAGGCACTCATCATTAGGTGCTTGCTCAGCACCAGGGATAATCCCTGTCCAGGACTGAACTGATGAGCTACCAGTGGGACCCACTCCACTGGGAGCAACCACCCAGTTCAGATTCCCCAGCAGCAATTAGGATGAAACAGAACTGAGAAAATGCCTAGTCCTTGTGTTGTCAATGTACCAGGCTTCAAACAAGCCCGGCTTTTTGCTTCATGTCTAGACTTTTCATCTGAAGGAAAGGCAAGCTGATGCCAGCGTTGCCAAGAGTGAAAGCTTCCATGTAACATTCAGAAACTAGCCCCAGAACAATTTAATTTCATCTTTTATGGCATTTTTCTCCCCAAAAGCTCTTCATAGAAGTGGGATTAGCAATTAAGAGATGTGGAGGGTGGAACACATATGTCTGTGTAAACTGGAATTAATGGGATTATGCTAAGCAAAACATATTCTGGGCACCAGTGGTTTGCAAAGATTTAATGAAATGTGCCCCAAGCATTGAAATTTCTCTCTGGAAAATAAAGCGTGATATTCAGAGAAGGCTGGGATAAAGGGGTGTTTTACAGGCAAGCAGGGAAAAAAAAATCAACTGTCAGTTTATATGAAACACCTTCCCTCTGTTGTGCTCTTTTAATTTCTACCATAATAAAGGAATTATAATAAATTTATGATCCTGAAGTACTATTAGTGCCTCCTTCCCACATGCCACATTTTTCCTCATGGGAAGAAAAAAGAAGGAAACAAAGTAAAAAAATACAACAGAAGCAGATAATAAACTGATCAATGTGTGAGAAGTATACTGGGGATGAATGTCATCAGTCACTTCTTCTAATAATCTGCTATCAAATCTAGTTCTGTGAAGAGACTGTGCCTTGGAGGATATATGAAATCCTAAAATATTATCCAAAGTCCACGAAATGCCATTGTTTTGATGTTACATTTTGACAGGTTTCATGAAGCATGAACTTATCCAGGACAAACAGTCTGTGATGTCAATAATTCTGATCGATTGCTTTGGAAAACGTGTACATCCAGATCTGTGCGTGAAGGTTTCCCCAGTGCAACAAATCTGGTCTTTTTCCTTACACACATGACCACGAAAGAATTTTAGGTTTTGCTTATATCTGTTGCTCACCTTGTTCTCAACCACACCACATGTCCTGCGACCACACCTTACCTCCTATACAGCACCGTCGATCGATACACGGTACAGCAGCTAGAGGTTTGCAGGATGACAGTGTGGTTGTGACACATCAGCAGAGTGAAAATCATGACAGGTCATTTGCAATGTAACGTGCCTTTCTAGAAACCAACCCGTTGCAACTTTCTCACTTCATAGTGCCTCTAAATGCCACACTCACCTTTCATGGTTTATTCAAGCAGTTCCACTCACGGTGCTCTGAGGCATTTTGCACGGTGGAGAGTACTCCAAGCACAATGTTCAGTGATTCATATTGGTATTTCTTCTAGAAAATAAACAAAACTATATCTGTTCATCTTGCTTGCACGATGACCAAGCAAACACCTGAGTGAAGTGAATCTACTGGTTTGGGTTTAGAGTCACGGTCAGAGCCGCTGCAAGATACAAGATAGAAATTTGCCTCTAGGTAACTCTAACCGCAAACAGCTGCCTACTGAGTATGTATGTGCATGTGCTTATTTTTGTTGTTTTTTCCCAGTATAGAATTTATAATATGCAAAACTCTGTTCCAGATGCTTTTGTTTCTGAGAAGCACGTACACACCATTTCTGTGCATAGGAGAACTTGTAGCACTATTGCTCAGTTACGCATAAGTTCCACGGGCTGAATCACAGATATGCGACAGCAGAAATAACCTGCATTATCTCCACTGGCAAGAGGTTGCCTTTAGAAAAAATACCCATGCCCAAGCATTTGTGTGCAAAGCATATCAGACAGGAAAACAGAATTTCTTCCAAGCTATCTGTGTACTCATATGAAAGTAAAACCAGACTGTGTACATATTTACAGGTGAAAAGACAAAAAACTTCTATTTCTGCTCTTTTCAACCAATTATGCTCCAAGTATCCTTATTCAAGGATACCACGGGATCTTTTTTACCAGCTTTTGAAGTGATTAATAGTATTTTTTCAAAGAGCTCATTTCATGAACTGAATTATTTCAGGGTACTGAACTCAAAAACTCTGAGCTTGGTTCTGCCCTCTGGGAACAGTTTGATAGGAGAAAGTAGAAATATTTCTCAATTCTTAGTTCTCTTTTCTATTTTTCCTAAACTTCTGAAAAGATTCATTGTAGAATTTACTAATTGTTTTGAGTTGTACTGAAGAATACAATCGAAGGCAAAAATGAAACTTCATCTTCAAAAGCCAAAATTTTGAAAATTTTCCTCAGAGTAACAAGACCTCTCTAAGTATGGAACACCCCTCTTAAGTAATCAAAGTTGATAGATGTGCATAAGTGGTAAAAAAAACCAAAACCAAAACACAAACCAAAAAAAACCCCAAAAATACAAAACTAGAATTTACTAACATAGTAAATACTTAATCATACCTTTGCACTTTTTATATAACTTTCAAGCACAGCTTATGGACAGGAATGCAACTTGCCTCTATCCAGTATGAGAGCAAATATTTGCTACGTACTTACTATTTCTATTTTCATATATCCCAAAAGACCCATAATGCTAACAATTCTCACAAAAGCTGGAGTCCCAACTTAAAGCAATGAATAAAATGCAAAGATGATGGCAAGGGACAGCAGTACAATAAAGCAAGGTCTGGTTTTTACACCAGGTGTATAAATTGTCTCTGTTACTTCACTAGTTATTTCACTTCTGTCCTTATATAATGCTACGTAGATGTTTGCAATCAAAGACCATTCATGTTAATTTAACTACAAGGTTTTTGTTGTGACAACGTACTTACTAATGACTAATTATTCTGCGTTGCATATTCAAACCTCTTCCTCGACCAAAAATATTTGTCTGTCTTTTTTACACTGAGAATTACAAATGTGGATGTCCACCGGAGTTGTGGTACAATAGAGAACTCTGAATATTTTCTTTATTTAGCAGGTAAAATTAGACAATTAGACCAGATTACACTAGCACAACTGAAAAGCTGAGTAATTTTCATAACGCAATTGATTTCTTACCGCATGGTGCCATTTAAGGGATTATAACAACTCACCAGGGTAATATCAAACTTGATTAGAAGCCAGGAGGCCTGACTGTTATCTCCGTTAAGCCAGCGAAAATCCAGACAAAATGGAATTGACACCAGCAACTCCCAATTTGCACCAGTGTAACTAAAAGGAAAGTCATGCACTGTTTGATTGGGAAGTGGCTTTTCTTTTTTGCTTGGATAAGTCAAGTCCATATCTTTGAGTGATTAACAGTGATTGTTTCAACCCTCTTGAAGATATCAAAGACAGCGTATTTGGTGTTTTCACTGCTAGGCACACTGATATTACATAGGTTTGAGGAAGTGCCTTCAGATGAAGAACAATTCACACAGCAAATAAAAGTAATTTCTTACATAAACTTCTCCGGTGGCGAGAAAAACCTTTAATATGCTCAGTGTGCCAAGCCCTTTGCCCCTCCATAAGTAAACACCTAAAGATAAGAGACTTGATTTTTCCACAGATATTGAAGTATACAGGGGTGGAAGTAAGATCTGGGAAGCTTTTCAGGATCGCCCAGGCTAGGTGTCACAAAACACTATCAACATATATTCCAGGGCTGGATTCATCTGAACTCAAATATTTACAATGCAGGTAAATATTTTACCCACAATGAGTTAAAACAGTCACTTCAGTAACAGTAGTATTCGTCTCATCCTAAATAGAATAGGTTATATACGAATGTGGCTCCAAAATTGCTTATTTCTCCTTATTGACTGTAGAGGACAGGAGAGACAGTTCAGGAAGGCCTGCTCTGATACACAAGTCTATACTACACATATTTTTAGTTAATGGAAGCGAATCCCACGTTTTGTACCCTCAGCCCTGACTATGCAGATTAACTTCTGTTTTGCTTCCATTTTGGCCCACTCCAACCCTCTTCCTCGCTGGTTCACTACTGGGAGCACCAGCGCTGCCTGCTGTGAGGTTACATCTACACAGTGGTAAATCACATCAGTTTTTATACAAATTAAAACTGCATGGGACCATTCTCTGGCATTGAAGCCAGCTGCCCTGGAATGGTACCTGTCCATCTTATTCAACTCTCACCATTCAAAAGGGAAGAGGCTGCTGTTAGGTGATGCCATTCATAAGTGTTAGCAGTGATCTTTCTTTAATAAGGTTACCTTCCTCATATACACAGCTATGTGTCGTGTTAGTTACATCTGGGTACAGTTTAGCCCCCAACATCCCCTTTCTGCTGTAGAAAAAAGCTGCTGCTCCTCCTGGCTGAATGCCCCACGTGGGGCCGAGGGTGCGCCAAGCAGATCCCTATGTCCTGACCACCTCAGGTACCAGCATCCCATTGCCTTCATGGCACCTCCTATCCACAGAGGAGAGGGGACTTCAATCAGCAACCCCAGAATTATATTTAAATTTGAAAACAGAAGGAGCCAGAATCAATTGAAATGTGGACGAGGTATAATATGCATTGAAGATGAGGCAATCTGGGGTTATTCACCTTTGCTGGTGAGCTGCTGCAAAGGATCCTCGCAGCGCAGATGCTCCCTGCAGAAATGATTGTCCAGAAAAGAAGTAAGCAGCATGTCCCCGCTTGTCAGCCTGTCTTCCAATTTTCTCTGCTCACCAGTAATATACCTGCCAGCCTACCTTCTCTATCTTCTATTAATCCCTTTTTCTTTTTATTCTAGTTTATTTTTATCATCTACTGAGTATCATAAGTGACAGGTGCTAACACATATTTATCTACCTATATGAACATAGCTTCATAACTTCAAAGACTGACAGATGCTTCGGTTAGAAGACTCCCTCTCATGGAAAGCTTTGTCTAAATTTACACTCCATAAGAGCAACACAAATGTTTAGACGATTTTAATTATATTTGAGTCAGGACTTTCTCTAAACAGATAAACATGGTCCCTCAATGTTTCTAATTCACACCTTGGAGAGGTCTGATACCACTTGAGAGGGAGTAACGGACTGTAATAAAAGCAAAACTGGTTAGCTAATGTTCCTTCTCCGTGCTGACTGAGCCCCCGAAAGGAAAACCACCTGAACAGCAAATCCAAAACTATTCCGTTCTTGCAATGGGAAGCCCTGTGAGAAAGAGCTCTGCTGTGTCAGGTAGGTTAAAGCCAGCAGCATCCAAGGGCTCAGCTGAGGACAGTCCCAGGGTCTTCCCTTGGAAGCAGGGGGGAAGGCAGGCAGGTTGGACCCCCTCCCCAAACACTGACGGGCACAACAGGCTGCACACCCCATTGCGTGAACGAACCCCCCAGCTTTGGTCCTGCACTGAGAACGTGTCTGGCCCCTTGCCCTGCTGAAGCTGAATTTCTCCGCAGTAGGTGCCTCCTTCGGGCAGCGTGTTTCTAGGAAATACTAACCGAAACAGGGTAAGCATTTCTAGGGAAAACGCACACTAAGAGACACCTGTGTGACACTTTCTGTTACAAGTTTTAGTGTCATTGTCCTCTGCAGCTTATGGTTTGGCAGAGGGTGGCTTGTGTCTTGCATCCAATTTTTGTCCTTCTAGGGTCAAAATACAGCCAATTTATAAGCATCTTCAAAAGAAAAAAAAAATCACAGTTCAGTCAAGATATTCAGTCAGATATTAGGAGCTAAAAAAGCTATTATAGCAGCTGGAAATCATAAAGATTTAATCTTCTCTGACCATGCTCTGCCCCTCCACAACTCCCACTGTTGATTAGACATTACAGGCACCAGAATATTCGCAGAATAATAGAAGAATGAAATCTCCCAAGAAGAAATATTCCTTCTCATGTAAGAACAGACAGAAATTTTCTTCAGACCCACGACTCCCAACTGGCTAATTACATTTTCCTAGCGAGGTGCAATAGCAGCCCTTTTAATTTGTTTTATCGGATCTGTTCTGGCCGAGCTGGTTGAGTGCCATGCTCCAAGAGCTGGCAGTACCGGGAAGAAGGGAGCACAGACACTTAGGTGATCCTGGACTGAATGAAGTATCCCAGCCAAATTCCCAACACATGCTATGACACCGAGCAAGCAATCTCCATGCTGGCAAGACCAGGAGCAAAGCTCCTCGTTTTCTTAGTTGGTTTTCACTTCTGATGCCACACTGAAGATTACATGTGGTATGAAGCAGTGGTGCTCATGTTGTCGCACGCTGCTGTTGCTAGCATAGCATCCCACAATCAATGTCAGGCGAGAAAAACTACTGAATTGCACATTTCAACAAAACAGCAGGTGCTTTGAACACCATCTATAACTTTAAGTGAACAATTTCAGTAATGCTTTGTCAGTTCTTCCTAGAAGCAGTCCTAATGAGCAACAAATAACAAAATGAGGTTCGGTGGGTGAAACAAAAGCAGGATAATACATTGAAGGATGGGAAATGATTATCATAAAACATTTGTATAGCCACGTGAAATTCTGCACTGCGCTGTACGGAACAGAGATCACATCTCACCCCTGCCCTAAACTTCTTGCCGTTGCTAAGACAACCACATCAATGTAAGAGGAGCAATGCAGAGTCCAGTGGTCAGACCTCCGAGGGGGATGAATTGGCTACCAGGCTTTGCTAGAAGAGAGAAAGTGTGTCAGTGCAAAGGGCAGGACGGCTGCTCTGGCTGTGGAAGGCTGGCTGACAGAGGCACTCAACCAAGCATGGAAGTGATGGGGATATAGTAGGAATATCCCAAACAGTAGCAAGGGGTCCTGATTTCCAGAAACATCTTGTTTTCTTGGCTGAGTCAGGCTCTAGGGAACATCACTGGGAGCTCCCAGGGACACCACCAGGAGCTCCAACAACAACATCTCCTCCTGAGATCAACCACCCCTTCTTGCTTCTGCCTGCCTTATTACAGGAGCGATATATCTGCCTAAGCCTCGAGTTACTGAGTCCTTAGGGAAAGCTGCTCCCTCCAGCACCGGGCTTGAGGCCTTATCCCACGGTAAGACAAAAATTATGTGTAGCAAGTACATGTGGATAAAGGAGATCACAAAGTACTTCGTAGTATCAGCTTATGAAGCCTATGTAGAAAACACTTAGCAGAAGCAAAATCCTGTGCTATCAAAGCACCCACATCCCAGCTTCCCCCCATCAGTTTATTCTAGATGTTTCATACCATGTTTGCATAAGAGGATCTCCTTTACTTGACCCTTCTTACACTATTTACAGACAATCTTCCACAGAATATTGCTTGGATTATCTGTCTAAATGTCACAATGTGGATCCTGCAGTGTATCACAGGAAACTGCTTCAGTGAGGTGAATAATTTAATGTTTTCTGGAGCAAAGCATCATTATCCCTAGAGAAAACTCACAGAAGAGCGTACCTGACACAGAGCTCACCTAGACTCCCATAGGATGCTCCATTGCTTAACATAACACTGCTGGCTAACCTTCCTATACCCAATTTCTGAGTGCAGATATAGGAGAAAAAGCAGATTAAAGATTGGCAAACAGAACACGTTACACGAAGGCAAGCCTCTCTAACTTACCTTCTCAGGTGTTTGAGGTCTAAAGCAATAAGGAGTATTAAGACAGTGAAGTGCCCGTATTAAATAGAGTGAAATCTGACAGCTTGTTTACATTATGGGGTTCATACGCATCCATACTTGTGCATAAATAATAAAATAATTCTGGCTCATAAGTTAATAAAAGAACTCCTCCCAACAAGGAAATGCAAAACCAGCAATTGCGTCTCTTCTCTGTCCGCACTTTGAAACACATTTTGGAAAATAGGAAAGGTTTTTGTTTCGGTTCCAGAGATCTCGGTTGATGCACCTTTGTAGGAAAAGATATCCAGCAGCAGATATATCTTCTGGCTCCTACCACGCACCTGCTACGACCGGGGCTCGGTCACGCTCACCGAGATGACTGGTAGGTAGCCGGTGTAGCTTGCCTGCGTTATAATGTCTCCCTCACAGTGCCAACTTATTCCTCCCTGGATTTCCTCCTATTTTACTACTGCTCCTCTAATACAGCATCAAAAACACTTGCTCTAATACCAGGATTGGGCCGTGACAGACACATGTCCAGTTCATGTGTTCTGGAGTTTAAGATTTTTTATTCTTCTCCCAGCTCACATATTTCACATGACTCAAGTTAATTAAATGGCAGAATGGGATACTGCCAAATGTTTATTTCTCACTGAAACAGAGACGGCTATTTAAAGAATGTTGTTACCCTAGCCACATTTCACCACAAAGAACGAATACCTATAATTATAATATCTGTGATTATACAATGTCAAACATAGGAAAAAAAAAAAGCAGCCCCATATTTTGAGGAATAAATTGTAACCTGTATTATCCACATTCAGACTAAAAATGCTGGATCTTGTCCCAACCTCAGAAATAAAATATACCCAGCAGTAATTGAAAAACAAATGAATCTGATTAAAATCTTACCATATTCTAGCTTTTGCATTCCTCGGTTGTGCGGAAAACAGATGGAAAAATCACATTACATGCACCAGGAGACAAATTTTTAAGGTATCTCTGCAAACATCAGTTATCTTTGCACTTAAATATTTCTGGCCTTGAAGCTTGGGTTGTATTGCGTTACATCTGTGAAATGTTTGGCTATCGGTTCATAACGTATTTTGACACCGGCAGCGGACCCAGTGATCAAAAATATTGCTGGGTTTGCCTTCACATTCAGATGGTGGGCAGCAAACAACACGAAGACATTAGAAGACGTTAGATTATTTTGTAGCTTTTGAAGGTAGTGTCATTAAAGATGAATTTCAAATACTAGTCCTCTAACGTTACTGGAAAAACTCAAATGTTCAGAGAGGCAAATATTTTATGTTCCCTTCAATAAAGCAAAATTTATTGAGTTATTCCAGTGGGTGCGTTCGGGGCCCAGCAGAGGAGCCACGTCTCAGGCGTCGACCAGGGGTTTTGTAGCCACCTCCCAGACTGCAGTAGCCATTTTACCTCATCCCTGACGTTTGTCAGGGTTCAACAGCTCCTCCGTGAGGAGCTGAGCAGCCCCTCTTGAAGGCCACGGTGGGGACACACACCCGAAGTGAGCCAGAGCCCGGCGGGAGGCTGTATATGATGCCGAAATCCCCTTTGACACCTGAGAAAGGGCAGAGACCCTCCTGCTTCATGGAGCAGCCACCCTGAGGGACACCAGGCAGGAGAGGAGACTGAGAAGCACAGGACAGGGAGCATCCCCTCATGTCACCCGGTCTGGTCCTCTGCCATTCCTGGGACGTATGAACGTGCTGTGGCATGACGTGGGACCCCACAGCCACGTATTGTGGCCCACGGGAGGACAGGGACCACCAGATCACGGCCACCCAATCTCACAGTCAGGAGGCCGGGCTGTCCCCCAGCCTCAGGCTGCCTCCCCTGCCCGGCCACAGCCCTGTGATGGCAACCAGGGACAAGGGGAGGACACAGAGCTTCATGGCATGGAGGAGTTCCACACCAGCCGGCCTCAGTGAGCCAGGCACACTTATTTCATTAGCAGCACCACAGTCCGAGCTCACAAACTGAACGGGTCTTCCACAGGCATCCACCAATGCCCTAGAAAGCAGAGGGCCTTCGGCTGCCAGACCCGGCATCTTGACGGTATAATTATAAGGAGTGAACCTCAACTGATTTTTCTTCTTAAGACCAGAGTGTTCCCCATGCTCTCTCTGCTCCAGATGCTGCTTACGATTCTGCTGCTGATGCCCCCCTTCTCAGGGCTCAGGAGCCCCGTTATCACAGCAATCTCTCATTATCACACCATTTGCAATCTCCAACACACAACCATCACAACACATAGAGCCTTTCTCTGGATACCTTCCATTCCAAATGCAATATCTTCAATGCCTATACATACATCTATAAGGCAATCTCCTCACAGCCTCCACGGGGTTCCCTCCTTCTCCGGCTAACAATGTGCAACCTCATGGGAACAAAAGACAAGGCGAGTCATTTCTCTGTGAGATGTCTTAAGGACTGCTTTAAAAGTTATAACAGCAAGCACACAAAACATGAGTAAGAAGCAATATACAAAAACGTGGCTGCAGTTCCATTATACACTTTGCAAACCATTATTTTTTTGTTTATGGCCTTTGACTGATAACATTTGGAAAATAGGTAAGAAGTAAGAAAACCTGCAACTTCAGTCCCGAAGTATCATCTTTCTCTTCCTCAACAACGTGCATACAGTTAAACAGATATTTCCTGTTAAACAGCTTTAATGGATGAGGTCCAAAATGAGCACTAAATAAACCTTCCATAAAACAAACTTCTTTTGCTGCTCATCCATCACAGAAAAGTATACCTGAAATTCATCTCTGCATTGATGAAGCTTCATCTGGAAAAATGACACTGTCATATGTTTGACATTCTGTCAATATAATTTTTCCAGATGAAACACTCGAAACTCAGTGTCTGACGAACAAACTAAATGAAATATGAGCATGTCTTTCCCTCTTGCAGAGGGAGAGACCTGACAAAAATCAGCCTCCACTGAAAACGTCTGCAGATTTCTACTGATTTCAACAGAAGTTCACACTTCTGTTCATATAAAAAATACTGATCCTGCATATTCACTATGGCCTGAAAAAAATATTATGGCCAACAACTTATAGGTGATAGTCCCTTATTTTCTCCAGAGCTTACTCTTTCTTCTTGCAGCTTTTTGGGCTGTGGCTGCCCTTGATGGGCAGGTGTGTAACGCCTGTCAGAGAATCACGCTATCATTTGCCCTCAACTAGAAACCAGAGGTTTCCCTTTCACTGAATGACGTTCAACTCCATCAATTGACTCTCTATAAGTTAGCAAGATGCCTTTACATTACCGCTTCTGCCTTGTGTATAGCCTTATCGATTTTTTCCAGTACTTAAATGCTTTAAGAAAATCAATGTTTCAGCAAACAGAGTGGAGCAGAAGTATCGTAGGATCTCATTTGCCATTCCAGCATCAGAGATCATGGTTAAATTAAAGGAAATAACATGCATATGTGGGACAACGAATAAAGAGAAAAACTGCAGAAGACATAGAAAATGGGTGAGTGGAGAGGCACAAAATTAAAAACAAAATAGAAAAAGAGAAGCTGAAGATAAATGTAGTAGCTGTGGGTAGGACTTATCTCAGCTAATTTTAGCAATCTGAAACTTAGGTGTCTAGTCCAAGCTAATCGCCTTACATCTCTCCATAGAGCGAATATAGAGCAGAAGCCACCTCCACAGCGGATTCAAGCAGTCCTGAGACAGGTCTTCTAAGACAGGGCAATGCATCACACTTTCCCCCAACTACCCTGAAGTCCAGATGATGGGCTCAGAGGTGACACATAACTTTTATGTTTTAACAGCACTGGAGTTGATGTAGGATCGTACATCAATTTGAGCACTGTACCTATTTAATAGATGGCCTTTCAGTTCAACATTTTTAGCTTTGAAGATCAGATTCATTTGGTTTTCTTGACAACATCTGACATTTCTTGTGTCAGAGGAAAGATTTTCTTATAATTGCTCATCAGCAAGTCCTTGTCTGAACATTTAAATAATTTACGAGCACAAAACCTATTTGTTGTATTTTATTAAAAATGGGCCAAACTTGCCACTAGTACAATTGCATGTAGTGCCATTCACTTCAAAGCAGCTACATATGCTTACACAGCAGGGAATTAGCCCAGATACCATCAAAATGCTTCATTACTAGTCAGGTCAGACAATAAATCAGATCTTCTGTTTGCAAAGAACTGCAATTTATGTCTAATGACTGGAAGAATTGGTATATAAAGTAATTATCAAAACTGGAAAGCAATCACCTCCCAAATGTGCAAAACCTCATCTCTAATTTGGATTTAAAAAAAAAAAAAAACAACTTATGGCAGGCATAAAAACCATCTTGCTTTCATGCAGACTTAAGTAAGCACTTCCTCCTTCCCTTTTCTGCAAGGAACCCATCTTCAGCATCTTTTTGCCTCATTTAGAGGTCCATTGTTGTAGACTTATTGACCTTTTGAGGCTGGAGGGGACCTTGGGAAGTCTCTAGTCTATAGTCAACACTGAATTTAGGACCAGGTTGCTCAGAGTTTTGACCTGAAAACCTCCAAGGACAGAGAGACTTCACAAGCTTTACTGTCCTCATGGGACAGTCCCCGTTTTCCTCATAGCCAGTCTGAATCTCTCTTGTTTCATCTTATGCCCACTGCCTCTTGTCCACCTGCCATGGACCACCGTGAAGAGCCCAGCTCTGTCTCCTCAATGACCCTGTAGGCACTGGGGGCTGCTGTCAGGTCCCTTCCAAAAGTCATCTCCAAGCTAAACAAACTCTGTTCCATCAGCCTCTCCTCACACAGGAAATGCTCTAGCCCTCACCTTCTCAGGGGCCTCAATGAACTCCCTCAAACATCAAAAATTTGCTGATGTCTTTGCTGTATTGGAAGGCCCAAAACTAGACACGGTATAACTAGGTGCAGTCTAACAAGCGCTGAGTAGAGGAGATAATCCCTCCCCTCCATCTACTGGCTTTGCTCCTCATAATAGAGCCCAGGATGCTGTTGCCCATCTTTGCTGCCAGGGAACACTGCTCGCTCATACCCAACTCACTGCTCACCAGACTCGAAGCAGAGGATTAGTCCATCACCAGCACTGGAGTTTGCATTTGTCCTTGTTTAATTTCATGAGATTCCTATTGACCCGTTCCTCCAGCCTGTCCAGATCCCTTTGGATGACACCCTGGCCCTCCAGCATATCATAATTGGGTTCCCCCCACCTGTGTGTGTCATCCACTGAGTTGATGGGGGGACATCATGTCTCCTTCTCCAGGCCACTGATAAAAGTATTAAACAAGATATGTCCACACACAGATCCCTTGGGAATTCAGCTCATAACTGGCATGCAGATAGAGTGCAACCCATTAATTACCAGTCTGTGGGCCCAACAAATCAGCCAGTTTTTCACCCTTGCAGTTGTCCACCCATCAAGAGTATATCCCAAGCAGGATACAAGGATTATCCTGCATCAAGTGATACTAAACAGCTCTGCCATATTAGACCCACCCTCAAACTGAACTTCTGTACAGGCAGCTGAGCTACAGAAGATGACAGACTCTTGCCATGGCTGCCGATGAGCCAGGCATCATGTCATTATCTGTCTCCATGTCGGATCATGGCTGGAAACCATCAGCCAGGCAGGAAAAGTAAGATGACAAGATGTACCCCAGTAAACTACAATCCTCACTCCCGTCAGGGAACAGGCTTCATGCCTACCGTGGCCTTCTCACCATACCAGGAGTTCTGGGATATTTTATCAATGAGGAAATCCCTTTCCCATAAGAACCTGAATGCTTCTAACACCTACCGACAACTCTGAAATTCCTCAGTGACCTTGCCACTTTTAGCACACAGCCAATTTGCCAATTTACCACCCTTTTGGCATTGCTCAGAACATGTATTGTCAAGAAGAAGATAATAAATATGATAATATATACATATCTGTTAATTAATATACAAGTGTTCTAAATAATTTGCATAAAATGTCAGTCGTAAAGTAGGACAAACCGTTACAGTCAAGTTTCAAAAAAATCTAATTAATCATTTCCCTTCTGCATTTTTGGTGAGGAGGCTATTGTACATCTCTGCAAGTGACCTATTATTTCCCACAAAACATTCACAACCCAGAGAAAGTCCCCAAAGACAGGTGAAACAAAGCTCACGTGGAATGTCTAGTCCAGTTTTTTCAGAAGTAGAACAAAGACCCCAAACTGAGACCTTCACCTATGAAATGAGGTGAACTTTCACAATTTTACACAAG
>NW_009631594.1:10909-51080 GCF_000690535.1 Cariama cristata | reverse complement strand
TCCCTACCATTCCCAGAAATCCTTTATTTGCTACTAAGATTCAGCACATGGACTTGCAGAAAGATCAGGCTTCCCTGGTGGGAGATTAGGGATGGGATTAGAAGTTGGTTTGTAACTGGCACCTAGGTTCGGTTTCAATACAGCTGCTTGTTTCTTACAAAATGACTAATAGGAGGCATCTAAACCCAGGTTGACTGACGGGGGATAAGAACACTTAGATCAGCTGTTTAGAAAATATTTTCATTTTGTGATCTCTTGTTCAGTTTGTACATCTGACAAAGAGTAGAGGACACAGAAAGCTAGCTGTGAAATACAGATTACTGGCCCACCAGTGCAAGTCCAAGAACAGAGTGTGGAGCTGTACATAAACTGGGTATCACATGCTACTTTCCAATTACAAGTGAGTGCAATTTCTGAAGGCATCTGTTAGACTATGTGAAATCAAGTAGCTGTCTGCAAGGTGTATCTTGCATGCCTACTGTATTACTTACTGTTTGGTTTCTGCTGAAGATGCTCCTTGGGGAAGGCTCTTTGCTCTTTGTTAATCAGAAGCCTTGAAAAGAAACCAAACCGAGGGGAAAAAAAACCAACAAAAAAACTCCCAATACACTCTAGGTTAATAGGGAAGTTATTTGAATTATAGAATAATTGTTAAAATGTCAGTTCAGTTTTTTCACACAAGCATCAGCCTCGATTACATTTGAACTACCTTACCAAAGCTTTTCTATTCATTTTATTGCCCGAGTTGCTCTTTGCAATTCAGCACAAGCTTTGGGCCTGTGCACTGCTATGAAAAGCGACCACACTGTGAGCAACTTGCAAACACGGATGTAGCACTTTTTACGGCAGGATGAAGTCCTGGGTCTTAGAAGTCCAAGAAAATGAAGTTTTCAGCTCATGGGTTTAGTGACTCCAAAATCCTAATGGATGCAATCTTTGGGACAGTGACCTGTTGCCAGGCAAAGTACTGTGTGCTGGAGAGAGCACAAGTAAATAACCCTTTCCTATTTCTCAGAATTGCTTTGATGAGAAATTTGCACATACTTTGGAAATTCTAGTGGCCATGGAAATTATTGTATAACCTCTCCTAGGACAGTACTGAGAAAAACCAATGTTAGATGAATTACTAATGAAATATTCTAAGAGCACACTAAAAAAAAATCCCTTACACTGCTACCCATCGCGTACATTATTCTTTACTCACTTGTTTAGACAGTACAAGCAGTGATGTAAATTGACTACTACTTCAAGAGACTGTTCTGCAAACTTACAAATAGAAAGTTTATTTGTTTTTTTCTCTCTTTGCTTTATCTTATTATTTGGAGATGGATTTCTTCGCTCCATGCTGTTCCTGAATTTTCCTAGATAACTATTCATACTCAAGACATGGGTGAGAGGAGGCAAGGGTCTGACTGATATCCCGCAAGAATGAGATTTTGGCTGTGAAAATGAGAAATGTGTAATGCGATTAGACTGATCTCTCCCCACCCAGAAAAAAAATGCATTTATAAATCAAAGTTACTCTATAATTTGGTTACAGGTATTCAATGGACAAATGATCTTCTTTCTCAGTTATATATTTCCATTTATATTAAAAAAACTATTGATTCTGCAGGATGAGCAGGGTATCTCTCTGTGCTTCATTATTCCAAGTGACACATGATAAATTATGCTTTTCTATGGACTTCATATAGTCTCCTTCAGAGAAGACTCCTTTCTTTTCCTCAACTGCTCAGCTGATAATCCATTCTTTTACTGGAAGAGATACTACGGCAGGAGCTGCAAAAAGTACCTGTGAGCATGTTAATCACGGAGTGATTGATGCTGCCATTACAAGGAGAGGTTAGACATTAGGCTCAGCAGCTTTTACTGCTATTTACAACACAGTGCCAGTCATCCAAATCGAGGACTGATCGGTGTACAGACTTCAAATTAATTCAGTATGAGTCCTCTGAACCTAATGGCAAGTCTGATAACATTCATCTATTTTCATTTCCCCTCCCTCTTTCAGCACATGGTTGAAGTCTGAAAACATCTGGAATTCATGAGACTTTCATGGTCGGACGACCAAAGTCAACTTGTTGCTCTGGCTCCCTGCGCACATCCCTTCTCATACCGGGCTCAGCCCCCACAAAACCCACCTATCTAACAAAACAGAAAAAAAGGCAGTAGACAAAACAGCAAACTGGAAAAAAAAGTGATCACTTCTAATTTATAATTTCTTCTCTGAAATAGTTTCACAGAATACTCTTGCACCCTGCATTGTCAACATTACTTCATGTATTTTTATTGGAAAAGATGTGAATTCTGGAATGTGGGTACACTATTAATCCAAACAATATTGCAATCTGAGTCTGAAAAGGCAAACTTTTTAAGACTTCTGAAAATGCACCTGTCTTCATAAATTATTGGAAAGTAAATACATTTATTGAATCAAGGAACAAGCTTCTGTCAACAGGGATAAGTTCCAGCTGTGTAATTAATGCAGAGAGAAAGGCAATCTACAAAGCCCATGACCAACTCCATGTGATCGGTAAAACAGAATAAAATTACTTCTCTATAGTATACTTTCTCAAATATGTGCTTTCCTGTCTATGTATCTTTCTTATTGTCAGCTGCAAAAAAAAAAAAAAAAAAATAATCACACCTGAATATTCAGAAACTCAATTCAAGAAATTATCATTCTAATAAAATAACTTTAAGTTGTAAATCCAGGAATGCATCATTTATTTCCTTTATGCTTATTTATTCAATAATTAGAAGGACCAGTATTAGCTTGTCAGCACTTTAATTCCTCTAAACGATTTAGCTGATTTTACTAAGCACTGCTGCTTTTTATAAAAGTATAACAAAACTATTTCACAGCAGTGTAGATCTTATTTAAGTATACCTGGGCAGTAGATGTTCCTTTCCATCTCCATTATTTATTTTATAAATATCAGTGTAATTGCTGTGAGGTGATAACCGCGGCAATGACCAGCATTTTACCTGCAACATTTGTTTCCAACATGAAGACACAATTATCTACTAAGCTGAAGTCAAACCTCCTTATCCTTTAGCCTATCTTTCCCAGGTTAGTCCAACTATTCTGTTGTGTAATAATTTTAAAACTAAACCAATCAAGCCGTTATGGGAACAGCCGTCTTGTGTGGTCATTTAAACGACCACAAGTGAGTATTATTTTGGTCTGAAAATGCTTTCCTGAGCTTTTCAGAAGTGTTGTGAGATGCTCTCCTTCCATAAACAAATGCTAACAGAGTTATCAACATACTCCTTAGCTAAAGGCTTCCTGGAATTTCAAACTCATGAGGTGTTTTTCACTTGCAGTCTCAACCTTGCCAAGTACACCTGCATGTCTTTACACATTTGTTTGGCATCCATATTTCAGCACTGTCTGAAGTGGGTCATGGTCATGTCAAGCATTCAAAGACCACATAGGATGAAAAGCACTGAGACAACATTGCAATTTATCTCCCTTTCACTTTATCATGGACAATGACCCAACGGTGTAGCAATGAACTGCAATGAAAGAGCTGCCAGATAGTGCTGTATAAGAGATATTAGAAACTATAACAAACAGAAAGAGGATCAGGTAAATTCTCAACAACAATAAGCAACAACACACTCTTAATTCAGGTGCTTAATCTGAGTGACCAGAAGGACAGTATTTAAGCCATAACATAGCTCCCACATGCTATGAAGTTTCAATTTTCCCTATCAGGCCACATCCCTATCTTTAGCAGGTATCAAAGTTTCCTGCTATCACTCTTCCAGCAGAACCCAATGAATTTCCCTTTCTTCCCTTTGTAAGAGCCATTGAACCACCACACACTGTCGATGCCTCTAATCGCTTCTAAGAGGGAAGGAGATGCTTGCAAACACTTCTGCCTACTCTGTGGTTACACGTGAGCAGACTTGGTCTTGTCTAGTGGCAAGTTCCCTTGCGGCAATGCAGGACAGCCTTTCAAAATGAAAGGATTTACCCAAGAATTTTGGGGGAAAAAAATAAAAAGAAAAAACAAACAAAGCAAAGATTTCACATGCATCCATAGCTACCAGTGTAAGTTGTCCCCAGTTTCGGGGCCTCCCAGGCAGCTTGTCTCTCTAGGTGACAGCCTCCCTAACACAGCCTGCTCTTTGCTTTGACCTCGGATCCAGGAGTTCCCCATCCTGTTGGCACCAGCAGGTATTGCCAGTCACTAGTCTTCCGTTAAATCACCAAATTCCTTTCACAGTTCCCAGTAGTTCCTTACTTTTGAGGCAGATACATTTACTATCCCTAACGCTTCAGCTTTCCCATCTAACAGGACAACTTAACTCCTCAATCCGCTGAAACACAGTGCAGAGAGAATGGGGAAAATGTCTCCTAAACATATTTAGCAAAAGTAATCCCCACATTCTCCATCAGTTAATAAGAAGCTTTCTTGGGGGTAGACCTTGTTTGATGTTGCACTATAGATCATGATGTCCTCCATAAAAAGTTTAAAGGAAAAAAGTGTAAAAGGGGGGCTAAAATAAAAACACTATACACTGCTGTCTTTTCTTTTTCATATTTACTACCATGCACTATCCATTAAGTCAGAAACACTACTCCACTTGTCCTATCTTTTGCAGCAGACAGCCATACAAGTCCCTTTATCAGACCAGAAATGACAGGGCACTTCTTTGGCTTTCCAGTTCTCGCTACTCCTTGCAATAAATCCCACAACATACTGCAGCCTTTAAAAACCCTTCCGCAATTCTCTTTCACGCATAAGGTGTCAGAATCACATGAAGAGAAGCCAAAGACATGCCTGTGTGTTAGGGCCTCCTCATCTGTATGCAGCAGACCAGATTCCCACCAGTTTGTACCTAAATGTCTGTCCTAATACATAGTTATCACAGTCAGATAGCCAAGGTGACTTATCTTAATCATGAAGGCAAAAGAGTACTGTATTTCACAGGTAAAAGAGCACATTTTGACCCACTTCTTTTGTAATAGCTGAAACCATAAATATATATATTTTTTCAGCTGTTCTTTCATTTCAGCAAGCTATGTATTGCTGCTAGGGGCACCAGTGCTTGAAAAAAGGTTCTTTGGATACAGTCTCCTAGGGAAGCAGAATTTATGAAACAGTAATTACATGTTTGCTGTCAATCAGGAAGTGCCCATAAATGGTTCATAAAATCTTTTTGAAATTGAGCGTTGTAAATTATGTTTATGGGCAGAGACAGACACCTCTTCTAAATCTCAAGTTTTCACTGAAAACAGGACCAAACTAACCTATAGAATTCATTTGCTTATTCTACCACACCTCCATAAATAATGGCCTTATCAAAATGTGAGGTCAGTGGAAAGAACTCTCCTTGTCCTCTGTACTGACTCCCTTCCTGAGGCCAAGGGACATTGAATCACACCTCACGAAAATGTACCTCCAACTATTAACTCAACCAGTGTCCTCAAAAGCCAAAGGATTACAATAAAAAAAACAAAGGAATAAAAAAGATTAAAAATCCTCTCCATCACCTACTAAAACTCATAACAATAATGAGAGAAAGAAAGGAAAAATCTGAAGTTCTCCTGCAATTAAAGAGTTTGAATAATATTCTCCAGTTTCAGAGGAGCTGTAGGTAAGTGCAGTGTTCATCAATATATGTGTCCAAAACATGTGTCCAAAAGCCCACAATAAGTTTTAAAGAAAGAGATCGTAGCTTAGCTGTTAGCAAGGGGCTTCAAACCCTCCATCTCCTTCAAGAGCATGGCTCCCACAGCGGGCAGGAAAACTTCCCCAAGTGAAGAGAGTTTGGTTGAATTGACCAGAGAGAGCTGCTGTGTCCTCACACAAGCTTACTAACGATGGAAAAGGCAACCAGAACTTCCTACCTCTCACCACCGTGACCTTCCTCTATCCACCTACCTTCTTAGAGCTAAAATTGTCCAATTTGAGCCAAAGCAACGGCATGAAGATTCCAGTCATTTTATTCTTGTGGAGCTTAAGCAACACTGCTTCCTTGTAACGAGAAAGGCTGTGGTCACTACCCAGACTTTGGAACAGGTCTTGGTTACAGCAGTGCATTGCTCACACCTTAATTTTACCTTTATAAAAACAGCTCAACTTGGAACAAAGGCAATTCCTCCGAATCTAGTCTATAAGCTGTCCCCTTCACCGTTGCCTATTGTTGAGCAGTTCTTGTACTTTTTACTTGCAATCTTACAAAAAAGCATTTGCACAGAATTTTTCATACTTAAACAGTAGTTCAGCCATTTAAATCCGTGGCAAAAGAAATCAGTGTTCCAGACTCCCAAAGGCCATCATGATTCACATGCAAAGTATGTCTGCCTGTTTCACTAGTATTTCCTAAGAATAGTTACTATCTGCCAATTTACACACAAATCCATCACCAACCGGAGGGGGGGTTCATAGGCCAACAGTGTGTTGCTCCACTGTCTTTAATTTAGATTTATAATAGAATTTTTGCAGATAAATACGAGTTAGCAAAATACTGGTCATACTGCAAGGAGTTTCTTTTTCCTTAAGAAGAAGTAGACAAAGTGTGACAGAACCCCAGGAGGCCACAAAGACTAAATTATAAGTCCCTAGATATTCTATGGTAAGTCTACTAAATAATTTTTTTCCCTGCCAGGGGGATTACAGCTGAATTGCTGCATCTGCAAAATCCAAAGTCCTTCGCTGTTACAAAACTATTTTCTATTTGGGTCCAAGCTTTATGTTAGTTGGTTTCCCACTCTCGGAAAGCCATAAATTATTTACAAATCTTTGAGTATAAGTCTGTTATGAATACATTAACTGTCCTCTTACCCTGAGAACTCATTAGCAACAGGGACAAGTTTTCTGATGCTATTTTCCGCTATATATCTACTGCCTATGCTGAACCTGCTGTGCCTCTCAAAGTGTTGTATTTCTAACATTAGCCTTATTTTAGTGAATTTAAAAAAAAAAAACAAATTGAATATAGGGAAAAAAAAAATCTTTAAAAGAAAAACCCAAACCATGTTGACCCACTAGGTAGATGATCTAATGGGTCTTTATGAACTCTGCCTAGACACAGTGATTTATTTTCATAGACTCATAGAACGGTTTGGTTGGAAGGGATCTTTAAGACCATCTCATTCCAACCCCCCTGCCCTGGGCAGGGACACCTCCCACCAGACCAGGTTGCTCACAGCCCCATCCAACCTGGCCTTGAACACTCCCAGGGATGGGGCAGCCACAGCTTCTCTGGGCAACCTCTGCCACTGCCTCACCACCCTCACCGGGAAGAATTATTCCTGATATCTCATCTAAATCTTCTATCTTCAAAACAGTCAAAACACTGCAGACTTCATTTTTAGCCTGGCTTCTAAGGAAACTGAGGCTTACATGACCACATTATGCATATATTTGTCAATCCTTCCATAGCAAACTTGGAACCTGTTGGGTAGTTTTAAGCAAATTTGACAGCTGGGGACAGGGAAGATAGAGGTCTCAGAGACAGAAGTCCTGGCAGATTTTGTGAAAATTAGAGGCCGAGTACAGAAGATAGGGAGGAGTATTTTGCCCATCCTGGAAGGCAACAGCCCACCGGCTCACCCTGCCCACCTAACTCAGACCAGCTGCAGCCTGGGCTGACGCTTGCTCACCAGGCTGGGAACACAGATCAAACACAGCGTGCTGCGGGGGCTGCGAGGGACTAGGGGATGGAGGACACAAATCCACATAAACCCAACTTCTCCTACTGAGGCTGCTTGGTTTTTCATATTTCTTTTCCCAGACAACATCAGCGAAGAGAAAACTCAATGTTTTAATTTGGATTGCAAACGTGTATATATTTGTGAAATAGTACATACTGCCAGGTTGGTTATAAGAAATAGGCAGGGTCTGGTCATATGGGGCTAAATGATATAAACTGGAGTCATGGCACTGAATTCAGTGGAAATACAGTGGTCTGGTGCCAGAGCTTTCCTGTAGTCCTTCTGTTGGGTTATTAGAAGGGTGGCTGTCGGTCTGCCCTGGAAAAAATCAGAGTCCTCAGCCCTATAGAAATGGCAGGGGGGAAATCAGGGGCAGGCAACCTTCCTCCCCAACCCCTGGGTGCTACCTGCCAGCAGCTAGGGACTTCTGCAGGGCTCACAAACATCCCCACCCATGCACTGCCAAAACTTTCCCGACTTCCTGTGCATCTCATCAGGTGTTTATTCATGGGAAAGTTCAGAAAAAACGGCTCCTGCAAAGGGCAGGTTGGCTTCTAGGGAGGTTAATGGGAAATCCCAGGGAAGCCGAGAAGCGCAGGTGGGGAGTGAGACCAAGATGGGATGAGGGACTCCCTTCCCTGCAGATCCCAACCACGCAACCCCGTGGCCTGCTTGTGAGCAAGAGGGATATAGCCTTCCCTCCTGGGCTCAGCAATAATCCGCGCAAATCCCGCATCAGAGAGAGTGGTCATCGTTGGGCCAAATTGGAACAATTTAGATGAGGACTATAAGGGTATTCTGAATTGCTGTGCTTTGGCTCGGCCTTTGTGTTTTGCCGAGGACTGCACAGATAGGCGAGCTTTTATATTTATGAATAAGTACATTTTATATATATACACACACATATATGCATCTATTCTCCTGAATGGTAAATCCAGTCTTATGCACTGAGAAAGCAGACTGCAGCGGTTTGCTTTTAGCTGGTTAAGCGGTCTGAAGTGATCCAAGAAAGAGAGATCAAGGAAAATGGACCATTATTTCACTCTCCAATCAGTGTGCTTAGTTACAAGACTCTCACCAAAAACAAATGTAATTTCTCTGCTAAAATTAGGACATTAGTTCTAATTACTGGGCACACAAAAATCTCAAAATTCTGGAGCTGAACTGATAATGTTGCTATGGAAATAAGCTTCATTACTACAGACCAGCTAACAAACTTCTCAGTGCTGCTATCTTTACAAGCTCTTCTCCCCAAAGTTTCTGATTTTTTCCTCCCTCAAATGGGACTAAATATCTCTACTGTTAACAATAATTAAATTCAGACCTTCCAAGTCCGAGGCTATTCTAAGGACAGCTTGACAGAGGCTAATACAAGGGAAACGTGAAGAGCTGTGCTTCAGTATAACTATTCCAAACAATCAAACCCACATTTTTATCACTGTACTACTTCAAACACACCAGGCAGTGCTAATTCCCTAAGTACATACAGGTGACTCCATGCTTTTCCCACACTTTTTCTCTACCTCACACAGGAGGAAAAATTATGAGAAGCAGAGCCATGCAGCAGAGGCTTTTCCTCCCTTCTCCAGACTTTGGTTACTGATTACTTCTTACAAATACATAGGTGTGCATATGACTACATATATGTGCAGATGAATATATGCACACCAGAAGAAGACCGTTCATGAGAAGACTCTTGTGTTTTGCTTGAAGGAACAGGCAGGTCACAGGGCAGAGGATATGCAGCAGGGCTCATGATCCAGCATGACCATGACTCTCCATGTTGGTTACTGCAGGGTACGGGCTCCAGAGGGGATAAGCTGGCTTTGCTGGGGATGGAGGGGACAGAGGACAGGCAGGAGCCTCTGGTTCAGTCCAAGAACCGTCTGACTGCAGGGCCTGAGACAGAGCTGGCCCTGGGGGTCTTGCATGCACTGACACGGAGGACCCTACTCCCCGTCACTTCCCAAAGGGACTGCCATTCACTGCATATGTATTATTCATCCTGCTTGAAAGATGTCACCGCCTCCGCCAAGCTGGGACAATAACACATAATGAACGTGACCTACTGGCTAGCGGCCCATAGGTAGCAAAATGCAGATAGTCAAAGCGAACTCCACCAACACCTAGCAGCTGAAAAGACTTCATTTCCAGCATTCAGAGGCAGTCTGTAATTTTTTTCACCACCAGAAAATAGATTTAACTTTATCAGATAATTTATACACCATGAATAATTCAAGCAGTCGTAATAAACAGCTGAAACCAGAAAACCCACAAGGAGCACATTTTAGAAGGTTCCTTGTTGGTGGACTGCAATATAAACTTGCTTACATCCAGTCTGACAAATGTCACTCTGTTGATTTCAATTTAATTAATCCTAATTTATACCAGTCTGAAAGCAAAATGGCTCGTTTAATTTCCCAAAGGATAAAAATACTGTTCAGTTTGGAAATATTAGTTTTTTAATGGATTCTTCATCCATATTATTTTCCAAAGATTTTCTTAAATCTATTTAAAATCATGCATACTTGCCAAGTTGCACACAGTAATAATTCAGAGATAATTGATCTCAGAACAACTTCACCAAAAAAAAAAGTGAAGCAGAAATGCCTCTGAACTTCTAACACTCTGAAACTGCATTCTAGATTGTAGAAAATATTTTCAAATTGGTTCAGAGTTGAGGAACCGTGTCTGCTAGTTAGTACATACTTTTTCCTTGATGAAACTGCAGAAGGTACATCAGTTCTTGGATTCACAGAACTTAAGCCCAGAGGAATGAACCAATTATCTGCTCTGACCTCTGTATATCACAAGTTATTAAATTTCATTCATTAGCCCCTTTATTGAGCCATAGAAGTGGTGACTTACTTCCAGCTGGAATTTCAATGGTATCAGCTTTCAGCTATTAGTCCTTGACAATCCTTTCTTCGCTAGTCCTTTACTGTCACTATCCCTTTACGGCCAAGTTTATACATGACATCAAGTCACCTCTCAGGCTTTCTTTGAGGTGTTCAATGCCTGTCACTGTACTTTCTTCCCTTATTTCCATGGTTCCTTCTTGCACCTTCTTCAGTTTTTGATGTTATTTTTAAACCAAGGACATAAATTCTTCAAAGAAAGGCAAAAAGCATCTATTTTTGCTACCCTGTGGTTTATACACCCAGAGACTGCAATCAGCTTTTGGCTTCAGCCTCACTAGATGCTTCAGCTTTACACCAAATATTTGGAGGAAGCAAAAGTAGGTTCATGCAGAACTTGTTTCTGCAGCCAGGTGGGTGGCTTCAGGCTAACCGGCCTCATTAAAAGTAAGCGATGCCTCTTCCTCTAGCTGGGGCTTCCTAAAGGAAATTCGGTGTCGCTCTGATGCCGAAGTTCCACTGGAGCCGGTATTGAGTATCCCAGGGGATTTGAATGATATGAAACAGCCTCTGAGAAGATGTCTGCAGAGTTTAACTTCCTATCTTTTTTAGCAATATAATTGTTGGCATCAGTGCAAAAAAAACAGGCACTGCTTAGAGTTTATTAACGTAGCAGCCACCTCCACCTGGGCGCTTCCCTGTAGCAAATTCCCTCATTTGGCCCAGAAAGGCAGCATGTACACCATGTGAAGGGAAGAAACAAAGCCGACATGACCTGCACTATTCTAGCTGCTGGTCCTGGAGCAAGTCCTTGGGTCACACAAGGCTCCCTGCAGCCTAACGATAAATGGTCGGGAGAAAGACAGCTGGTGAACTGGTGCACCAAGTGTCAGAAGAGACAGAAGGCAGGTTTAAAGCACACCGAGTGTGATGCAGAGATCTTCAGGTTAACTGTTCATACTTCTGGAATCTCCTGAGGGACTTAGTAGCTTATTCCTTATTAGTGCGGTGCCCCGCTAATGCAGCTCTGTGTGGGACTTGCTGTGGTGAGGACACGCCAGCGCATCTGTGGATGGATGGTGTGAAATGAAAGGATGGATGGATCTGTGGCAGCAGCTAAGGAAAGGCTCAGCCCTCTCATAGGTCTCACGGGAAACAAGTGCCCCAGGTAAATAAGCGGCAGGAAAACTCATCCCTGGAGGATGCAAATACCACCCGACCCGAAGAGACATGCTGGCCATGCTCCAGCCACACCGGCACCCATCCCGCCCCGCGCTACAGCCACTTGTCCTCAGGCTTTGGCAGACTAAACTCTTCCAGCACAGGTAAGGGCACTCCCAGCCCACATACCATTAAATTTTGAGTAACCTCCCCCAGCAAAGCAGCGTATGTCATGCCTTCTCAGCAATCAGTCATTTTGGTTTGGGCCCTGACGCTACACATCTCCTTCAGTTTTGTTTCTGGTCACGCTGCCAGCCCTCGACTGCCCACGCAGACCTCCTCTGCTTCTCTTCCCACAAGACAGCAGCCACCTGGGGTCTGCTCTCACATCAGCAGTCCTTGCCCTCTCTGGGAGATGCAGCAGCTCTGACTGCTCCCTCCTCCTTAAAAACAACCAGGAGCACTCAGGTCCCCACCACGCTACTCAATAAGGGATGGTACGGCTCCACGTCCATCCTGAGGGCTGTCCCCAGGGACAGCACAGCTTCTTGCACAGCACCTACTCGCACAAGTGGCATCTCCGCTTCCCTGGGCACTCTCTTTCTCCAACCTAATTGTTTTCTCCAACATAATTGTTTTTTCCCAGAGAAAAAAAAAAAAAGCACTGCAGTGAGGCAACTGTAAAGTAACAGAATGAATACAGGGTGGGAAGGGAATGGAGGGAGTAAAACTGTGTCTTTAACCTTATTCTTGACACATATTTGGCTTTGAGTGCTCCACTATGCAACTTTAATAGAGTTTTCCTGCAGTGGGGTTACACGGATCTGTGCAAGCGCCTGCAGCGTCAGCACGTCTGCTTGGAGACTTTTCTACAGAAAGTATGTGGGGCTCTGACGTCCCCACTGAGACGACGAGGTGTCGGTCTTCAAAGGCTCCTCTGAACTCCCTGTATGTAGCCGAGTTATTTACTTTGAGGACATTGATCCCCTCCAGCCAAGAGGGCCCAGAAGGGCTCGTGCTGCTACAAGAAGAAGGTTTGTTTGCCATGACCTTGCAATCCCTGAAACACTCGGAAAGCTTTCCGAGACAGCTCGGAGCAGTGCACTGGATCAGGTGGCTAATTATAAAACTGACTGACTTTGCATGCATACCTGATTCAGACGGAGATTGACAGCAGGGCTCATGGGGTTTGCGCTGTGTACAAACATCAGCTGGTTTTCAAATGATCATTAATGTAACTTCCCCAAAATGCACGGCACACTCACCCCCTGCTGTACGAGCACGATCAGTCCATCAGGTTTAAAGTTTCATATGATCCCTGCCTTCCCAAGGAAGCATTTCAAAAATTACTTTAAATACAAACATTTCCTTTTCCACTTTCCTCTCTCCTAAAAATATTATTAAGTGGATCTGTAACACTTCTAAATTCAGGTTGCCATCGTTGGCCACAGGCCATGTTTGGGATATCTCACCCAGAAAGGCAGATGTTTCACTAAGTTCTGGCCATCTAAATCCAAGAAGCTGTGTAATAAGAACTATTTTGCAATCTTATCTATGGTTGTTGCCTCCTATATCTTTTATAATATTTGTGATACATGGGAATGTATAATATATTAACCTAGATAGTAGTCAGACAAAAAGAACCAGGATGGCATAAATCCACAGCAGATTTTAGCTTCTGCCTTTTCCAGAGAATAATAGCTGGCTGCCTGGCTCTGCAAGTGATGGATTACGCGCACACGCATACAAAACACACAAGCACCTGTGTAAAATGAGTGGTTTGATTCTCTAGGAAAACGGGGGCATCACCTCAGGCTAATTTTCCCTCTATCTGCTTGCTAAAGGCAGTACTAAGGAGAATATGTGGTACTGGAAACTATTACATTCTGAATGACTGATGTGAATGCATTTGAGTCTTACAACGACCTCTGCACATCCCTAACTCCAAGCCCAATTTCACTGTATGTGCAGCTACTCCATTCCTCCGCAAAGATGCTTCCCAGCTGAAATTGCAGGGCCTTTAACACGAGCATCATTTGGTGACTCCCTGGTTGCCGCCCAGTTCAGACCCATTACAGCACTTCCATTACTGCCCAGTCCAACAGCAGATAGCATTTGCAGACGTTATTAACAGCACTACAACACCCTATCTGAAGAAGACCCAAATATAATATGCCATCGTTCATCAAAGCCCCCCAAAATAATACCAGCTAACCACAGCAAAACTTACATGTCATCTAAGTGGTGCAAAGTACTTTTTAAAATTTCTTTTCACATTAAGGCACACAGGGCGGTGGTTCAGAAGTAGGAACCAGCGGTAGGATCCTTACCAGGTCAAGCGGTTGGATGACTGGTAAGTCAATGGGCAGCTGAGGTCTTGCCTGGGGAGCCTGCAATAGCAGCGCAGAGCTCCGAGATGGAGGGGCTGAAGGCCAAGGCAGTAGACAAGCAGCCTGGGCAAATTAAGACATATAGAGTACCAGCTGAAATCCAGTTCTTGGATCTCTTTGCTTCCTTATAATGTACAGAGAGGGCCTCAAAGAGTAGGCTGCCACATTTTCTTTAAATTCAGTTCTTGTCTGCCTTATTTACTCGAAAGACCCTCTTGATGAGTGGGGAACAAGGAGAACTATGGCAACCGTAACAGTGACTTCTGCTTGAGGAAAGGAAATCATTTTGATCAAATGGGTTAAAATTTTTCCCACAATGTTAACTTCTATTTTGTATGGATACCATATAAATAGCTGGAAGAAAAGATATGCTTATTAAGGATCAAAACTTTCCAGCCTTTCAATTAAGAGAGGAAAAAAACACCCTAGCTATTCACATCTAAGTTCTCTGAGAGATTTTTAAAAGGGAAGAAAAGACAGGGCATTTCCAATATTTTTTGGATAAAAAAACTGAGCAGAAGACAACAAAAAGTCTTTCAAATGATCCAGAATAACCACGTTGAAGCAAAAGCAAGTAAAATTGTTATCTTTCAGTTCCCCTACTGACCACCTTGCTGTGCAAGCCAGCTTTTACCGGAGCATGATGAGGATGCAGAGCCTTCAGCTCTTCCCAAGGTTGTCCCACAGAGCAACATGGCCCCTCTTCACGCACGTCCTCGGGTGCCTCCTCCTGCTCTCCTCCACTTTTTCCCTGCTCTCTCGTGCAGCAGGAGAGGAAAGACTTGACCAAGAGATCTGACTTTCACTGATGCCTGAGGTGGCCCCTCGGGCAGAGCAGCTGCTGTGTCAGGACCCTTCAGATCAAAGCGCAGCTCTTGCGTGAGGCCAACGCCACCGCAACATGCTCGCCTCAACCAAGCAGCACATCCAGGCCAACACTTGCCGCTGCTTCCTGCCCAACAGTGGCCAGCACACTCCTCGAAAGCAAAAACATTTTCTTTTCCTCATACCTGTAAGTCAAGGAGAAGTCACCTGGTAAAGCTACCCGAGTAAAGCTAGAAGGATTTTTATGTATGCACCTTACATTTTCTATTTTGCTGCTAGAGTTGCCTCAAAGAGCTTATTTTCTATGCAGAGATCAGAAATGCAAATAAAAGAAGAAATTAAGAAGTCTAGAAAATGTTGTAGCAAGTCTTGTCAAAAACAGATCTCAAACTGCATCACTGGAACACTTTCATTACAACTGCGTCATTCCAGGAGCTCACAACCTTCAATTACTCAAATGAGTGTGAAGTTGCTAGAAGAGGACCGATGTCCAAAGCACATTTTCTTCATGAACTCTTTTTCAAGGAGCTGCTCTGATACAGCAGATGATGGACACCAACATTGCAAGGGCAGAGATATGCCTCCATTCCCCCTCTCCGCCTTGCAGGTCTCCTGAGACCCTCAGGGCAGGGGCACTGGACTCCGCACTTTGCACAGACCCCTCCTTCGTGACCCTTCGGTACCACCATGGCCTGTGAGCAGAACAGCTGCTGTCACCCCTTCCGTCACTCAGGACAAGACCTTTTACCCTTCCAAGATGCAAATTACCAGCTGTCAAGTAGGCGTAATGACACCCAGCTTTACATTAAGAAAAACTACTATAGAAATGTTAATCAATTCTAATCAATACCAAGTGCTGCATCTAAAATAAGCTGTTGGCAGAAAAATGGCAGCAGCAGAGCTGAGGTTCTCCAGCAAATACTAAGGGTACAATGGGAAAACCACTGGCCCCAAAATATCCCTGGCATTTAAAAGCGACCCGGCAGGACTGATGCTGAGGAGGTCTGGCATCAAGGGGTACCAACCCAAGCCAACTGGTGAAGAGAAAAGGTTTTGGTCTCCAATACTATCCACACAATCATTTCCACTAAATTGGATCCTGTGTCAAGTTTTCCAACCTGTACTTGGAAGACAGTTCACAACCACCGTGTCAGGACAGGTCTGATTGTGCGCTCCCTGTACCGCTGGGACCCCACAACGTGTCCCAGGACAGCATCTCCTCATGTTCATCACACTGCCAAAACCATGGAAAACCAGAAAATATGCAGTACCTAGGTGGGTTCGAACCCTTGAAAAACACTAGTGGTTGTTTCATATCAAGGAAGGGAGAAAAAAGGTTGGGAAGAAAGGTTCATTATTGAGTGGAGAACACGGGACATGGCCTAAAACTGAATGACAGAAATGCATAGCCAATAAGATACATATTTAAAAAATAAGCTATTGCTAGCAAAGCAAGTCCAAGAATTATTTGGGGAAGGAACGCAGAGCAAGCAGACACTCGTGATACACTCCACACAGGACACTGATGGACAATAAACCTGTCTGAACCAACACAACAAATTGGATGCGGCTCCCTGCGTCTTTCATGGACCACCAGCTGCCATCTGACTGTTTCCGTATTCATCTATCATTATCACATACTTACTATAATTGTCACAAGCTTCATGAGGCCACCCTTCACAGTGGTCCCTGTCCGTCTTCCACGTAAAAATCAATGGCAAAACTGGAGTCCCAAGAGACTGAGTCTTTGTTATTTCTAACTCTGGGGACAGAACTTTTATTTTTTCCATAGGCTAAGCAGCAAATGAATACTACCCCAAAACGTTCAGAAAGGAACAGTAATATCCATAGCATTTGGGAGGATAAAATATTTTTAATAGCACCAAAATATTTCTTTATTTTGCCTTTTATTCTTATTTTTGATATAGTAATTACCTTATTTTGAAGTCCCCAAAATTATAAACAAAATCAGATTCTTTTATTTTGAAAATGCAGGGGTGTCCTGTTCCAGTTTCAAAACATTTTTGAACTTTCTGCAAAATGAAAAATTCATCTAAACTTTACAGTTTTGAGTTTGATCTGTCAGCATTTTCTGAGAAAAAAAGGAAAAAAAAAACCCTACGCCAAAAAATTCTTGGTCAGCTCTTGTAAAGATTGCTTTTAAAGATTCCCAGCTGGGCTGGCAGGAGGCATGAAATATTAAATGCTTTAAAAAGGAAATAAGCCTAACTACTTTTCTATGCATTCACGTAAAAAGACCCTCAATTTTTTGCCTTTCTTACCTCAAAAAGCAGAGATATATAGACTGACAAATTAGAATTACTTACAAGTTAACACTGAAATTCTAGTTCATCACTGTGTAACACAGTAGGATGCTCTAAAATCACAAATCTTTAACAAGTCAGTATTAGCTGTGAAGTGTTATTAATTCTGAATTCCTGGTGCTTTGCCACTTTAAACTAGGTACTAGATGAGATTACATGAGGGTTTTGGGGGTTTTCTGGAGTTTTTTGTTTGGTTTTTTTCCCCCCCCATTGTTTGCTTATTCTTATGCATTTATGAAAGCAATTTTCTAGTTTTCTAAAAAGTAGAAATTGAACACACAAAATACTACTGTAAACAACAAAAAGACACAACGTTATGTCTTCTGATAAACAGCGCTCTTACTTAACTGCCCATCCCAAACATGAATGAATGAAAATCAATTTTCTTCTATAAGTTATAATTTCATCCACTCCAGTGACCTGAACCACGGAAATGATCATCAATATTTTACCCTCACACCCAAACATTACAGAATCCCGCCCAACCCTCCTCCTAAGCAAGGAGCTCAGTTCCCCTGAATCAATTAAGCTGCATTTACTTATGTGCTTCCCCATTTATAATGGCACTGATTTAGTAAGTCCCTTTGGAAATAAAATCTCGATATTAAACCCAGAACTTCAACATGCGAGCTGGCAGAATTCATCAGTGACATATGGATATTCTCCAGCTACAGGAAACAGGAATTTATTCAGCTCAGGTTTATTGCTGGAAGTGTTTCCCTAGCACGCAGGCTGCTTAGCTCTGCTGAAGTATGTGGTGTGCACGATCCCTCTCCATAATAAAAAGTACTCCCACAAACCAAGGTGTTGCAGTTCCTGGCTCTGGCCAGGACCCCCACACCTCACGCGGCTCCGTGGGGCTGGACCGCCGTCTTCCGAATGGAACATTTGCTGCTCACTGGAACAAAAAGCTCAAGACATGCCTATTTGAAAACAACCTTTCCCCCTTGTAGTTTCAGTACAGAAAACATTGAACTAACGAGAAGTGGTTTAATGCAGAAATCAAACTACTTTTGATGTCCCTAGACCAGGGCAAAGGTAGGTATAGCCCAACATAAGGACTCAGCATTCTGCTGACCTGGAGTAAGAGCCGGAGGCTCAGTAAATCCCACTGATTTGCTGTAACAAGTGCAGCTCACTAACTTGGACTGAACACAAAGGGTATGAGCAAGACCAGTTTTCCCCTAAAAAAAAAAATCCCTGAGGAGCAGCAACAAATTGCTGAATTTTATGTTAGGGTTTATTCTTAAAGGACTCTGCTCCAGGAGGCATCAGACTAAATAAGAATGAAAGCTTTCACTTAAAAGAAGGAAGTTTCTAGCCTCCATGGCCGCAGAGAAAAGCTCCCCAGAGCTCTGAAACCCTCTTGTTTCAGCATATCACCAGCATAACAATAAAAATTGCCAATATCACAGCCTAGCTTAAAAATGAGATTTTTACTAATTTTTAATACCACATTTGGGTCAGGGTTGTTCGACTTTTTTTAAGCACTCTCTCTCTTTGAGTGTCTGTGAATCATATTTTCGATTTCTTTGCCATGAGGACAAGACTTTTGGTTTCTGTTGTCAGTGAAAGTTGGGACTTTGGTACCTACACCTGGCTGCAGGAGGGACCACTCCAAGCCCTGCGGGACTTGCAGAGAAGGGCAAGATCTGCTCGAGTTGCCACTGCCCGGGTGGAAGAAGGCGGCACTTCGTAGCCATTCACTGACACGAGTCAGCTCTCAGCTGGCTTTTCTCATTTATTTATTTCAAGAAAGAGGATTAGGTCAACAATTGTGAAGGGCAAGAAATTGTGGACTGTTTCTTCAGCTCACCCAACGCATGCACCCATCCAAAATCTGAAAACAAATGCTAAAATCTCACTACACGTAGAGCCAGGTTTCCCTTTAGCTGGAATTTGTATTGTCCTGTTCAAATACAGATGCAGCACCTTGATTTGACACTACCCAGTTGTGATCCCCAACTTCACACTAAAATAACTCATCAGTAGCACCTCAGAAAGTCAAATATATTGAGCCACTCCAATTACTTTTTAATAAAATCTTTGTGTTTTCTTTTGGCAACAAAGTGATTTTTGTTCCAGTTTGCCACTCTGGCAAAAGAATCTGAAATATTGTAAGACAGTAACAAGCTCCCTGTAATTTTGAAGAGACGTTTTTAGAGTGGTTCACTTTGTTTAGAAACCCAGGTAGGACCTGGAGGAGCACGTACAGGCACCCAAGTGCTGTTTAAGTGGAATTAGTATCAGTATTCAAGAGGACAGGGATCCAAAAAGCCCTGACCAACCCAGGTACGGGCAACAGCACCCCATGCAACACTTGAGTTTGGCTAAACGTTTTCTTGAGTGCTCATAATCCTGTTCTCTTGAGCACTGAGGAACTGGGCTTGTCCAGGTATATACTTACCTCCCACGTACAGCCGGTGGGGACACATAAACCTGGCAGCTCTCTGAGTCCTTTAGGGCTTCATTTAAGTCCTAAGGGCCTGATTTGCTACGTTTGTTCAGACCCTAACATCCCTAAGCATGCTCAAGGCGCAGCTTTAGGATTTGCTGTGGTTTTAGGGATCTCTGCTGTGAGCAATCCCAGCCCTAGACTCGAGTCCTGAGATTAAACTTCTGTTTTCCAAACTAAGAATCTCTTAAACTTAATTACAGCAGCTCTAAAACCCTTACACCCTCTATGAAAAGGCATGTACACCCTAATGTTTTCATGGGACCGGCTCTGCAGTCTGTCTGCCCTGAAGCACATGGAGGAAAGGAGCCCTGAATGCTGCTCCTCATCAAAGCATCGTCCTGGGGCTCATCCATCCCAGCCAGGTGGCTGCTGAAGATCTCTTGATCTCCTCCTTGTTTCCCTGCAGGGTGTGACACGTCAACAGCCCCCCGGCAAGTCAAACCTACACCCCATGTCTCATGGGCACCAAGGCCATCGCAGGCACAGGACCCACGCCTGCTCTGGCTGGGGAAATACAGACATGGGAGCAACTGGGTGCACACTCTGGGAAGCAAAATCTGGGCCCAGTTTCTGCCAAAGCTGCTTCCATTTGCAGACCTCCTTCCTCCAAAATAGGAATCTCCTCCAAAGGAAAGCACCGGAGCAGTCCGGGCAGGTCCGAGCTCTGCAGCAGCCTCTTCTGTCTATGGTGTTACAGGGTATAGTCCACATAACATTCAACTTTTCCTTCTGCTTTATCATAGGGGAAGTTTCGCTGTGTTAACATATTTCAGCCACCTCTCTTCAGCAGAGACACCAAAAAAAAAAAATCATGACTGGATATTTCTAATTCCTCCACTTACATTTCTTTCTTAATGCTCTACTCTCTGTGTGCAGTAAACTAAAAAACACTGCTGCTGAGAATCCTCCTGGCAAACAATACAGCATCAAAGAGAAGAACAGAATTCTGTGTGACTACTTGTTCAAAAATGAGTGGTGAGGCTAAACAACAGCTTAGGAAATTATGCATAGTAAGTACACGTTCAAAACAACCCCCCGTAAGCAATGCCCAGAATACTCCACATAACAGCCTTTAATGGGATGGATAGAGTAACTCCTGTGCTATCCAACTGCCTTGATAGAAGCTCACCAAAAAAAAAAAAGAGTAAGATAAACCTTATTATTCTTTTCAACCCAACATGATCATAGGAAATAAATCTTAAGCAGCAATCATTTTAAAGTATATACCAAAAAAAACCCAAAAGAAAAAACCCAAAACTTTAAATACACCATAGAAGGTCCGCAATGTTTTTTGCTGTACGTCTATAGCTCATTGCCAACTAATATTATAGGGACCAAACTCCTCATCACTAAAGAATACCCGCAAGAACCAAACCCAGCCTGCCCCTTTCTCACACCACACAAACACAGCACTCCTCCCTGAGACGTGATGGATGCGATGCTTACCGGCTTCCAAGCAGGACTACACGTCCCCTTCAACAGCCTCCACACACACACAAAAAAAAAGGACTTTCTTTTGCAGCTGTGTGGGCTAGGAGAGAAAACCGAGCAGTGTTTTCTCCAAGCAGCAATAGCAGTAAAAGGCTGCTGGGTGCAGCCAGCAGCAACCAGCACCGATCCCACCCGTCTCAGCCGTTTAACAGAACCGAAATGCAGAGTGCACATGTGGCCTGCGAAGGCAGAAAACATTTCCTTGCCAATTAGCATCAGAGCCTCCTACCTGGGGAGGCACTAAACTGCACTGATCATGAAAAATTAAACACCGGCATCTGAACCAGAAGCATTTGCTCTCAGTGTCAGGCTTTGGCACCGTAACAGGGGATGGGAGACTCGGTATCAAACAGCGATCGCAAGAAACGATGAAGGCAAACTAGTCACAAACCCCAGCTTAGCACGCAGAGTATTACACTGGTGACAAGTCAAGGATTTTGTTCTCAGATCTGTTTGTTAGAAGCAGTTTTGTGCATTCAGTAAAGAAATCAGAAGGGAATAGCAATTACAGAGAGCTGCCGCAGCTGAGCTTTTCAGACCATCACGCCAGCGCACCCCATTTCCCAGCAGGATGCTCCTATTGGGAAAACCTGATATCTGCTTGACATTACTGTTCTTCCCACGGCGGCTCAAGCAGTAGGATGTTTCTGAGCGAAACTCTAACGATCCAGTAGAGAAATGTTCCACCCGTAGAAGGACAAGACGTCACCTCACCAGAGGCAGCAGCTTCAGTGGATTTATTGCATATTATCCCACAGCAGTTATTTTTCCTCCCAGTTTTAATTTTGTAGCGCATAGTGGTTCCTTGATAAAAGAATAATTTGCATAACCAAGCAGAGACTCATTTTGAAGCACACTTACAATAGCATCCAAATGCCATGCTGTAAAGCTCAACGGGGCTGGGAATGGCACATCAGGTTTCAGTCTTGCTATTAAATCTTAATACTTCCTGAGGGCTGTGTAGTCTTAATTTTACGCCATGTTTTTGCCACAGCGCTGCACAAAGTGTCATTTCAGTACAAATCAGATGAAAACCTGCACAGATTTATCTGATCTGTTCCTCTATCAAACTTTATGAAATCTGTTTTCTCTGGAAACCTAGGAGGAGAAGCTAAGGTGCAATACAGAGAAGCAAAAGATTAAAACACATTGCTGGGGTTTTGTATTGTTACAAAAAGTGAAACAGCAGGGAAGAAGACGGTGTAAAACGCCTGCTCTTCTCCCAAAGACACAAAATGATGGCTCTCGGCAACTAACCCACAAATTTCAGTTTGCTTCCTCACAGCCCCTCAAAATGCACTGCCTTTTTTTCCTTTTCCTTTGTTATTATTTCATTTCCCTGGGGAAATACGGTAGGACAGCACTGCATGCTTTGTCTGCATAGATGGCATTTTGAAAAAAATCATTTTCAGAGAGCACGCTCTCCCACATCTATCCTATCTTATAGGGGAAAGCAGGTTAATGAGGCTGCTTTGCTACGTCAGCCTGTAACTCCACACCGAGTTCTGTAACTAAAAGTACCAAACAAGCACTCGATGAGGGTAGTGCAGCACATTTAAAACACTACACATGCATAATTGGGGATACAGCTTCTGGATTATGTTGGCTTTTACGTAACTCTTCATTTATGTTTGCAATCTGCCCTACGGTCTGTGTGCTTTCTTGTCTATACAGCTTCTGTGACGGTCTTCAATGATACGTTTTCCTTGTGCTTTTTTTTTCTTTTTAATTATTCAGTGTTGGAATTAATAAACAGCTTCGAAAATGACAATGTCACAGCTTAGTCCAGAATGCATTATTTAATGAAGGAGGATGCAGGATAATTTAAAGGTACATTTCCCAGTGGCAGGAGAGCTGATCCTCTTCCAGCTGGAATCCGAAACAAAAATATCCCATGGACTGCAACAAGAGCCAGCGGGCTTAAAAGATTCTCACGGTTTTACAAATGAAGACAACTTATTTTTCATAAGTAGTGACAGAACTTCAAGCTTAAGCATCATTTAAGAGCTATAAAGTGCACAACATGCTCAAAGGGATTAAATTTACTTTAAGAAAGCAATTTGCAGATCTCATAAAAAACATTTCAACAGTCTGATCCAAATATGCACGTGATCAAAACTACAAAAACTTCCTAATCTCTCCCCTGCATTCAACCTGTCCTATAACAAAGTATCTTGGGGAAGGAGAGAGGCCAGAAAAATTTAGATTTTTTTTAAAAAAACTTTTTGAGGTACTTGGTCTGGGCATAATCAGAGAGGTGGATGGGTGTTTTGGAGGTATAATGGTAGTTTGAGCTTTGCTTTATCAACTGGATTTGAGGAAATCACTAAGTTCTGATTAAAGCAAGATACTCTTATCAACTGGTCTCTACCATAGTTTCTCCCCACGTGCAAAAGTGCAGTAATAATGCTTACAGAAGCATCCACAGGGCTCTGGGTGGGGGAAAAAAAAAACAAAACAAAACAAAAAAAACCCCAAACACCACAACCCTAGCACAATCCAACAAATCCTGATAAGTCCTTTCCAGAGGCAGAGAGAAACAAAAGCAGGGAAAAATTGTCACCATGGTCCTTCTCCAGTCTGGATGCAGAGGTGGCCCTGTTCCCTTCTTGCAGTCCTCCAGTCCCTTTTCTCTGCAACTGCTTTCAGCCACCCAGCAGAGAAGAGGGATGGGGAGAGAATTCCCAAAGAGATGTCCCAGTCCCAGCTTGGGGACAGGGACCTGTCACAGCGGGCAAATCCCAGACAGCGCAGGTCCGAAACTACATTTCCCTTCTCAGGGACCTCTGAAGCAACACACACTAACTATGCCTATATTGGAAAACCACTGTTTCTGAGGGATCAGTGGGAAATTATGGATTATATTAACAAAGAACCGCAGCTCACCAGAACAGGTATTTCTTAGCAACTGTATTCCTCTCCAGCTGCATTCCTGTGGACTATGCCCAATGTACTCCTGCTAATAGAAGTGAAAATTTCCTTCTAGAAATAGGCCAGGCATTTTGGTCCCAACTGAAAAAGAGTATTATTTTCTTGTCTCACCTACTTATTATGTTTAACCCCTTGAGGCATGCATCTTTTACTTTTTTTGTCATCTCCAAATATGCCCTCATTTTCAGTTGCTCACAGGCAGATACTCAAGTGCTGTAGACTTTATACAAATACATCATAAGAAACGGACACCGCCTCAAAGAGTTTACAATAAGAGGAGATAAAACAAAGTGTGGGGAAAATCCAAAGTCAGCTGGAAGAAACAGAGCAGTGAAATGCTTCATCCCAGGTCACCAGACAGATAAATAACATAACGAGGGAAGTGCCAGTGACCTCCTGATGCTCAGTTTTGTGCTCTGTTTACTGGAAATTCTTCCTTTCTTTTAAGCACCTCATCCTTCTACTATTAAAAAAAAAAAGTATCTCATATAGCTGAAGAGAGCATAGGCTGTATGTTCCCTTTAAGAAATCTGGACTTTCCAACACAATGATGCACTAAAATGTAATTCCCTGGGGCATCTACGAAAACCGATGCTCTTTGCGGCTGGGAAAGGAGGGGGAGAATTCACACAAACATACACATTAGGTATGCGCAAAAGCATTTTCTGAGACAACAAAACGTATGTCATGTTTTAACTGACAACAAGCAGAATTGAAGTTAAGGTAGAAATTATTATAATCTACCTTGACTCTGATCCTAATCAGGGACACATAGATTAAATATAGAAGTCTTAATCCCTGAAGGCATATAGATATTTGATTAGGCAAAGTGTATTGATCGCTAAAAATCAATTCTGACATCAAAACCTGCACTGACTGCTGTCCCTCTGCTTACCCAGTTTAACTAACATGACCTAAGAGACTCGTGTTTTGGAGAGGGAGCGCTGTGTAGGGGGCTGTTCCCCTTTCCTTTTCTGCTCTTTTAATACTTTCTGCTCTTCTAATCCTTTTCCAGTATTAAGAGACACTGTAGTGTAGGCTGACAGCTTGAACCTCTTCTCTTTCCTAGCACTACTGTTTACATATTTTCAGATCATTTTGCACAGATATGTCTGTTTACATTTGTCTTATTTGAGCCTTATAGATAGGAAATCTAATATTTCTAGCTCCCCAGCTATAAATTTCTGTCTTCAGCAGAGCTTGCAATACCTCCCAGTCCACTACTACCTTCAAATTCAATTGACTTTTGTATTCACAGATCATTAGTTACAACCAAACTTAATGCGAATTCCTGTGGGACTCCAATGGACACTACGTCTCGCTTTGAAGTACGACCATCTATCATTACCATTCATGCCACATTCAGTATGTCTGACACCACTGGGGCCCAAGAAAATTTATTTGATGTCGTAGGCAAGACTAGGAGGCTACGAAATATTTCAATACAAGGAGAAAATTAATAATACTGTACATGTGCAAATGTCACATTTAAAAATCACTTTCATATTCTGTGATTTTCCTTTAGTGAACCACACATAAATTTCTCATGAGTCTGTTACCTTAAAGATAACTTACAATTTTTCTCTCTTAAGAGAGTTTAACAATTACTCGGCTATGGTCAGGATTTAATATTATCTAATGGCATATGCCACAATAATTCTTTTAAATCATTGCAATATTGCCTTTCTCAAATTGAAGGTATTTCCAAAATTCCCATGACTGCTAAACAAACTTGCAATGATTTAGTAAAGGTAAATAATTCCCTAATTCAGAGTACCTGTCCCTCATACTTGCAGGTATAGGCATCTCCAGCTGCCACTTACTCTCTCATCAGCGTAGCTGTTTATTCCGCATTTCATTTTCAGTGATCTGTGCATATCAGGTGATAGCTTGTTGGGGTTTTTTTCAGCATAAAATGCACAGATGAACAAGGAGGAGTGGGAGAGAGAAATCTGCTACAGCAAAAGGGTCAAAAGGCAACATATTTTGAAGTCTTACTGCGTTCATTTCTGGGTTACTTGGGATAAACATGAATGACCTACATACTGTGCATACACATGAACTTAGCAGTTGGGTTATCACAGAATTGTAGAACGGTTTGGGTGGAAGGGACCTTCAAGCCCATCTGGTTCCAACCCCCCTGCCCTGGGCAGGGACACCTTCCACCAGACCAGGTTGCTCACAGCCCCATCCAACCTGGCCTTGAAATGTTGGATTAGAAAAGTTATACCTACAGTGGCCCAGCTCCAAAGCAGTTCAAGAAGAGCCCACACAATCAAAATCTCAGCCTTGCACTTCCATGTTAAAACAGAGCAATTTCTCTTTATAATCCACTACTGCTCCAGAGTTCACGATTCTCATCTCTCTCGGTATTTGCCTCAGTGTTGGAGCCAACGCTTGCTATTCAAGTAAGGGAGGATCTTCGCAGATATGAAATGTAAATGCCAAGCTTCACAATACTTTTTTTTTGGTCCGGCATTTACATTTTAATTTGTCTGCTTGGTTAATGAGTGGTTTAACTCCACTATGATAGCGGCCCTGAAATCAGTCTATAAAGCTTTCTTCTGTCCATAAGATTAGACTCATATTTCTTCTACTGGCCTTTGGTGTTGCACCTAAATAAAACAGATCTGGTGTTGCCACTACACTTAACACAAGCACATAAAATGTCATGCAAAGACTAAACATGCAGCAACGTAAACCAGGGTGCATAATTACACAGCAAGCTGCTTGCTGGCTTTGCAGATGTAACCCCTTGAGCAGAATTTGGCATGATGATTTGGAATAGGATTCAAACAGATGCCCACATTTCTCAAATGGCTGAGACACCGTTTAATGTTAAAGCGTAACGTCAGCTAGATCCATACCGTCATGACTTTTTGTAATATATTTTGTCTAGGATTTGCAGTCATGAAAAAATACTGCTCCAGTGTCGACTCGCTTTTATTTCAAACCTGCTTTTGTTGTTACCTTGACTGCTGGGATCTGGCGGGGCCATAGAGAAACAGGAGGTGTGCAGATCCCCAGAGGAGAAGATGCTTGGGGAATGCAGATACCAAGGGAAATATGTAACCAGCACATAGCATGTCATGCGGTTTGGAACTGCCCAAAAATTCCTGAACCAGTTTTCTGGATTTAAGTGCCTGCTTCCCCCTTGAATGCCAAAGATGCATCTTCAGCTCTTCTCCTGGTATTAACACTGGGTTCTGAGGCAGACTACTGCAAGAGGCCAGAAGCCTAAGAATGAGGAAAAATTAGTACCTAGCTTTAAATAAGGCTTTTTAGCCCTTTACTGGATTTAGCCCTAGCTCTCCTAAAGTTCTCCCATTGAAAGTGGCTTTTGAAAATGAGATGTGGCTACTTAGAAAATCTTAAACATTTCTAAGGTCGGGGAGGCTGCTCTAAGGGAGACAATAGCTTTGCAAGGAAACCACAGGAGCACTGGGGAAAAGTGCTTTGAAGGCACAACTCTGTTTTCAGTTACCACCTGAGCATCCTTTTGGGGAGAACAAGTAATGTCCCACACAGCCCCTGGACTGCTCCAGCGCTGACCCTCCCGTGGGACAAAGATGACCTGCAGGATGTCTCCACCTGGCTCACAACCTTTTTCTGCACCGCCAAAGACGAGGGCTCTGCTTCGATGGGTGGCTGGACTAGGTGACCTCCTGCACTCCCTCCCAGCCAACACTGTGCTATGATCCTAAAAGGAGCTGGGAATAAGCTTGTGCCTTGCTGTGGCAAACACCGTCTTACTCGCTACATGGGGACAAGGGGGAGAAGGAGTCAAGGCTCCTTCAGTGTGTGTATACACACACACACTTATACAGTTGTATATGTCGGACACTTACACACACAACCTGCCACCCCACTGCACGGGGAGGATGGAGGAAGGGAGCACTGATCTCCATTATCAGATCTTGGGATCCATCAGATCCCAGGATGTAGAAACCTGGGTAAGCTGGATAGCACACTGTTGCCAGAAAATGACAACAATCTTTTTAATGTATTAAAAATTCAGCTAGAAAGGTGATGCAGGCAATTTTGGGGGAAAGGAAAGATCAAAATAATAATAGTTTCAAAGCACTGTACTTATTTTAGACATTCGTACAGCGCGTTTCCATAGGAACTGGAAGGCAAAGGAGCACACTGCAGCAGTGTTCACAAATGTTGTGTGGTTTAGTGGCTTGTAAAGGACCAGTTAAGGCCACCATGACCACTCCTACGGTGCCAGGCACCTGCTGCCTTTACTGCACAACAGGATCTTAGCTATGGCATTTTGCAAAATCCAGGAAAAGAACCATTTTCCCCTTGTTTTTTCCTCTCATCCTGCAGGCACAGCTGGTTTCACATCCTCACATAGCCACGGTGATAAGCATTGCCCACCCAGACCCGCTGCAGGCATGAAGGCACCAGCATTTAACCCAGGCATTTCACAAATCACTCGAGAATGAGGGAAGAGCAAACACAGCAGGGCTGTTTGGGTGCCAGGGAGGTGGTGTGTCCTCAGGAGTAACACACGGGCCTGGCTTTCGCATCCAGCTTTGGCACTCGCCTGCTGAGTGCCCTTGTGCAAGTCACGCCAGCCAAGATCTGCCGCATCTGTGGGCTGCCAGAAACACACCTAGTCCAGCTCAGCAGGTAAACGCTTCCCTGGCCAACAGACACAGCATCTGCCGTGCCAAAGACACCCACCCCACAGACAGGTCTCTTGTCCCCAAAGCACCCACACAGCCACCCTTGTCTACACCCACCTTGTCACATCCATACTCCAAGGGCTTTGCCCACACCTCAAGGTGCCATGTGGCAATTGGTTATCTTCTCTATTCAAAATTGCCTGATATAATGTGAGGTCGGTGTTGCAGCTCACCTGAGCAGCATTTAACCGCATGAAGGATGTACTGCAAGTCTTGGAGCAAGGCACAGGCATGTAGGTGCTTTTGGCAACCCTCCTGGTGGGACAGCACCGCAGGACCGTATGCAACATGGGGAGCCAGACCTGGTGTGGTGTCACCCTTAACTCCTCCACTGTCAGCCCCCTCAGTAAGCTGTCCTCAAAACTAACATGGGTTTTGTCTCAGAGGGAAATAATCAGCTGTCTCCAAAAGACAAGTGGCTGAAGCAAAGACACCCACCACCTATCTGATCTGGGGGACCAGGACCTGGGCCTGGGCAGAATTAAGCTATTTAACCGTGTAGACATCACGTACTCAAAGAGAACAAAGCTCCTCCAGAGTGTGACGAACTGCGCACCTCTCCCTTCGATGTGGGGTGAGCCTGAATGACCAGTTCCACTTTTAGATGGTAAAAATGAGACAAAATGACTCCCACCTCCTGTGCTGTCATTCCTGAGTGCGTGCAATGGTGCAGTGGCAGTGATCCCACTCGTAAAGGACTTTCTCGCCAACTCATGACAAGGGCTGCGTGAGAACTGGTTACCTGTGCTTATGGATTGAGAAGAAAATAGAACTTTGTTACATGCGGATTTAAAAACCCCTTAATATACAAATACATTGAAACCTGCCCGACTCATCCCAAGTACAGGCGGATAATTTCCAACAACCAGGGTAAAACACTCTTCCTCGGACCTGCCAGGTTTAACTTCACAGTCCAGTAGGAAACTAAGCCAAAAAGCTGGCCAAATGCTTCTGGCCAGAAGCATCATCCAGACCGTAGCCAGCAGGGCAAGGCAATCTCAGCCCAAATGTTCCATCTGGGCAGGAACCAACTACAAATATTTTTATACTGTTGTGGAAGTGCTAAAAACCTTTAAGTTATATTTTATAAATCAGTGGACGCCTGCAGCGTAGAGGTATTTTACAAACACTAAAAAACCCATTATTTTAGATATTTAGATATTCCACATACTGCAATGTTTCTTGCCCATCAAAACAACTTCTACCGTACGTTTTGCCATAGGAATCCATACGCAAATTACAGATTTGACAAAGAAATATTGATATAGGATGTCTGAATCCAAAGTCTTATTTCAAATGTTACAAGGACAGTTTCAGTCAGTGGACGGTAGAGGAAAATATCTGGGGAGCCCCGACAGCCTTACATTGAAATATAGTTTGGTTATTTAAAACAAACAACAAACAAAACCCACAAACTCTGTCTTTAGAAGTTGATTTAAAAGAAAATTCTGATTATTCAACCTTTATCTCTGCCTCTCCAATAAAGTAACTGTGGGGGAGAGTGCTTTGAAACTACATGTCTACAATGTCTACACTTTGTATTTTAAGGATCAGAAGCGGTATGTTACAGATCTATACATATTATCTAAGCTTCAGTCCCTCTGAAGTCATACATTGAAGTGGCCGAAGACATGCTTTAATTCCGATTTTCCAATCCAAGTGAAATTTACTGCCCCAAACCAGTGCTGCAACAGAGACTCAGAAGCAGGACGTGAGTTTTGGGCGTCTGTTTGCACCGCCTCAGATGCAAACACTGAGATTCCCAGCCGGGAACAAAGTCACAAACCACACTGAAATGTACTAAACGCAGAGAGTCGTCCACTTCACAGCCCAAACTAAACAAAAAAAACAATGCATATAGCATACAGACAGCATACAGTATACAGATGCTAGGATTTTTTATATTGTTTTTTATATTAAATAGCTCACTCTATAATAAAGAAGAGTACAGTGTCCTGCATCGGACAAGCCGGCTGCTGTGAACTCACCCAAGCACTCAGCTTTCTGTTCTGGGTCCCCTGGCAAGCAAGTCAGATCCAGATCTTCTCTCTGGCATCCAAACTTTGGCTGTGGTTATCCAAGACCACATCTCACTCCGGGAAACCATCGCTTTCAAAGAGAGCACCGACGTACAGGGCAGCGAGCGATGCCGGCAAGGGCCGGGCTGCCAGACCTCCCCGGGGGCTAAGAACAAGCGAGGATCTGCTGGCCTGGCTGCCTGCTCCTGAAAACACTTGTCCAGCTTAGCTTTCCCACCGTAAATTCTTGATGCAGAGAAACAATTTTAAAAAAGCAATCCAGTCATTTATCCTCCAAGCTGGAGAGAGAAAGAAGGAGGCTGCCACAGCACTGCCTGTTTTGAATGCTTGGCAGGTACACAGGCATAAGGGGGATGATGCTATAGATAAGCGCAGACGGAAATAGCTAGAAGGATGAGCTGGCTCAGGGTAGTGGTGGTGAAAGGCAGCAAGCTCCCTTTTCCCATGATTGCACCAAAAGCAGCAGCCGACCCGCAGACTCACCGAGCATGCCGGCAGGAGAAGGTCCCCCCAAGCTCAGAACCTCACGCTGGAAATCTCCTTCTCGCACAGATCCCCTTCCCCATCTCGGGTAGGTGCTCTGGGGGCTGCATCTTCGCAGCCTACTTCTGACTCAGAGCACAAAACCTGCTCGCTGCCTGTCATGGGTTTTGGTGCTGTTCCCAGAATCCTGCCAGGAAGCTGCTGCTCGCAGATCCCCCTGAGCTGGCAGGGAAATCCAGCAATTATGGCTCAGAAAAATATTCCCGAAGCATCGACCTCAAGTATCTGGGCCGTCACCTCGCCTCTCCCCCACGAGCAGCCTCACGCAGTTCCCCCAACTGCTCTTACCAGCCTGCAAGGAGACAAGCACAAAGCTGTCACCTGTCACTTACGCAACTTGGCCGCAAAAATACAAAATAGCTAAATGTGAGAGGTTTTTTTGCCCAGCTGCCACCATTTAAAAATCCTTCATTTCCTCCTCCCTCTCTGTATGGCAACAAAGTCTAATTTTCTTCTAAAATTGGAACACAGTCTCACCTGACTACCTGCACCGGGAAACAAGAAGGATTAAAAATCCTGCTTTTTAAAGCTGTTTGAGCAGGAACGATTAGCCAGCACCTCCTCTACTCTGTGGAGTATCAGTCCCCAGAAACCAAGATCAGGGACAACCCTGAGAAACCCCACAGCTTGGACAGAGTTGAGATGGGCAAGGACCCTCTGAGCTCAGCTAGAGGTGGCAGCCCGGGAAGGGAGGCAACCTACATAAATCTGAGAAAAAAGGTGGGAAAAAAAGAGATGGAGAGAAGTAAAGAAAGGGGAGAGGCGTGAGCATCACTGCTGTGGTTTCACTGGGGGAAGCAGGGGTGGTAAGGGGATGACAAGGCGTGTGCCGGAGAAGAGACAGACCACAGAGGGTCAGGACTGGGGCACAGACAAGTGAAATTAAGTGATAAAGCAGAATTCATGAGAGGGGCAGGCAGCCAGGGACGTGGGAACACAACAGAAGGAGGGAACAGGCATGGGAAGAAAGAGCCATCATGAGAAAAGGAAGGAGAAGAACAATCTGAGACACAAATGAAAACCTCAGTGCTCAGAAAAACAAAAAGGAAAACTAAACCAGAAACCAACCCCATTTTAAATCTCCTGAGCCTGAAAATGTCCCATTCTGATGTATGCCCCAATTCCCTCGCTGTTTGCTCCCTTGTAACCGCTGCAGAGCTGCTCCTGTGCTCCGTTACTTCTCCCATCGAGCCATGCTCACGTGCCTACGATGGGGCGGGGGATGTTCCCGAGAGCAAGGGGACAAGGGGCCACTAGCACAGCATCAGTGGTGGGGTGGACAGGAGCCATGCCACCGCATCGCTCTTCACCTCCCACATCACCACCACAGTGACCTGGAGGACAGGTCCCTATGGACCCGGGATCAAATACTGGTCTTGACTACTGGCTGCCAGCACTGCTAGCCCAGGTTGCTTGAGGAAACATCATAGGCTACTTCCATCCCATTAAATTAAACCCGCCCAGGTAGTTTCTCAGGGATGAAGCCACCTTCCAGGGCAGGACTGAAATGGGTGACCATGTGCAGACTGCCTGACGGGGACATCTCCCGACACTCTAACTCCCCAAACTGGCCTGGGAAGCCACCAGGAGAAAGTTGGCTGGCAGGGACCAAATTCAGGCCAGGGACAGCTCCAGCAGTTCCCCCGTGCAGGCAGACGCCCTCTCCCCAGGGCCCAGCACTGCTCTTTGCTGACAGAGACAAACCGGTAGCTTACCATAATACTGTGATTGTTCAGACAAAACCTACTATTTTTTCATCCTCTTTCATTTTTCGTGGCTACTCCAGGGAAAAAAAAAAAGAAATCAGTAAAAATAGTACGTTTGTCATGGTAAGAAAACTCAAGAACCTAAGACAAATGACTTTTGAGATAGGGCTGAAAGAAAAACCTTCGGTTCAGGAAGATAAAACGCCCTGAGTGACAGCAGAGATATAAAGAGAAATTTAAATTTGCAAACAACTGCAACAGCTATGGCTAGCTTTAAACAATTTGTGCCCAGAAACAGTCTTCAGGCACATTTGCTGTTTGCCAGGAAGGAAAAAAATTATTTTTATAAAAACTTACTGCACGTTTTTCTGATTATGTTGTCTTGTTAGACAAGAACCAATGCAACCAAGTTGCGTGACAGCGCTTGGGCGGTAGTACTAGAGAAACCCACTGTAGTTTAAACTAAAGCTTTTCAAACTCATTAAAAAGCAAGTATGAGGACCGTTAAAATAAAAAGTGTGTTTGAAAAATTTACAGGGTGTAACCTGTCCCTTTTTAAAACATTCATATCAGCTAGGGTTATCTCCTTTCGAACTAACGCAGAAGTAAGTTTGAAAAGCAGGCAAATGTGACCAGAAACCAGGTGGGGAATTTTTTGGTAGTTCATTGAAAAATAATTATTTTGCATAAAGCAGCTGATGGTTTCAGACCTGTATTTGTGTGTGGTTTGCACTGCTTTCACAATAAGATGAACAGTTATCACGTTCTCTTTGTCAAAGCAGAGAACACAGTTGAAGCATTTCTGGTTTAACGTTTACCATTTAAATGATGGGTAAGGAAATAAGAACAATAACAGATGGGCTTCTTTTAATTAAGTTTAAGTTATTATGAGCTATTTACAGCTAAAAAACACCAAAAAGCAAACACAGTATGCCTCCCTGCTATGCAATACTTCATCTGAGATTTAACATCTAAATTTGTCGAAATAAAAGCGAACTGGATTCCAATTTTCAAGGCATATGTGTAATACGATTTACTGTCCTGTTTTTGCTTTGCAAAACTATTTGATGAATTATTTTATTTGCAAAGGATCCTTAAATATCCGTTTTATCTTTTTACTAGGATTTGGTTGCTGATTACTTCAACAGCTAAAATCCCACCTTGGACATCTGTGACCTTCCTCACCACCACCCTAAGTTGAAAAACTGTCTTAAGGTCTTTATTCTGCCAGGAATAAATACTTTTGATAACCAACTGGGGACCTCCTTGTAGGCAACAATACACGTACAGTTTATTTACCACTATAGTTTTGATGCAAGGGATGCTCTTCCACCAGAACTGTTGTGAACGTCAGTCTTGCACAAAGACCACTGAGTCAGCAAAAGAGAGGGCACTCAGTTTTCCTCTAGGAAATAAACTGGTGACAGATACCAGCACTCCTCATCAGTCAAGCCAGCAACAACAACAAAAATACACAAACCCTGTTTATGTACAAACCCTGCTTTAACCAAAACCACGGAGGGATGTTCCCAAGAACCATTTAAGTATGAAATCAAACACAAGAGGAACACCATGAACCCAAGAAGCTCACAAGAAGAGAGGCAACAGCACTAGAAATAAAAATCTAAAATGCTTTTGTTATCTAGCAAGAACTTCTGTGTCACCAACATAAAATTCTACATTTTAAAGGTGTTTTTTGGTGGGTTTTTTCGTTGGTTTTTTCTTTTTTAAATCACAGCTTCTGGAAAAACATCATCACTGATTTGCTTCAAAAATAACCATATTTTACCCAAACAGACTTGCATATTTAACCATCTTTTGTCTAATGTGAAAGTATCCAAATAATACAGTTATTGTATACCACAGACTACACAAGTAACAAGCTAACATCACCATCAGAATCAGTTTTCCTCTGATATCAATATAATTCCCAATACAGAATAACAACTGTCTGGAAGAGAAATCCCAGTTGTCCATAGTGTACTTTAGCATTCAATTGCGGAACAGTTTTTTGAGGGTTTGGATTATTTTTGTTTTGATCTAAGTGATTTTGGTATTTGTAAGGTCTGCTGCATTGAAGCCCTAGAAAGCCCTCCTTGACCTGGAAAATTGTCACAGAAGGTGGCTTCAGCCTTTGTGAGGTCCAGACGAGTTCCTTGATTGCTCCACACACATCAATTTCTGGCTTTTCTGAGAAAGCTGCCCAGGATTAGCTTACTGCCTGCCATTTACCATATTCAGATGCTCATCACTGTGGTGTTTCATGCTTTGATCATCTTCCTATAAAGGAATTTGAAAGTATTCTACAGCAGATGCCCTCTCAGATCAGAGATGAAGCCCATCTGGCCTCTTGTCCTACCTCCAATAGCAATACAAATTGAAAGTATTCTACAGCAGATGCCCTCTCGGATCAGAGATGAAGCCCATCTGGTCTCTTGTCCTATCTCCAATAGCAGTACAAGCCAAATACTTCAGAGGGTGATAGAATCATAGAATCATTATGGTTGGAAGAGACCTCAAAGATCATCAAGTCCAACCGTATACCTGATGCCACCATGTCCACTAAACCATGTCTTGAAGTACCACATCTAAACGTTTTTTTAACACCTCCAGGGACGATGACTCCACCACCTCCCTGGGGAGCCCGTTCCAATGCCTAACAACTCTAACGGTGAAGAAGTTCTTTCTAATGTCGAGCCTGAACCTCCTCTCATCTATTGATGCAATAGAGAGAGCGTGCAAGGAATAAACACTCCCTCATCTATGGTTCTGTGATCCCAGATCCAGCCATTAAAGATCGAATGAGCTCTTATGTTTGAGGTTTTAGTTTATATCCCTCTAAGTATGTCCTACAGTTTATATGCATGACCTGTCTTAATTGTTATATCTACAAGCATGGGACTTTTTGTTCTAGCTCCAGCTTTAAGGATCAATAATTCAAACATGGGGCAAGCAGGGAAGCAGATGTGTAGGGATGTCCATCGACCTGGCAAAATGTCATGAATAACACCAGTAACAGATCTCTGGTGAGAGACAAAACTTCCAAATACCGAGAGAGAGAGGCTCTAATTACTAGTGTCCTCCTCTCTAGCTACCTTCCACTGTCAATTCTGTGGATGCTAAAAATCAAGATGTCCTTCAACAAAAACAACTTGTATTAATTTATATTACAAGATTAAATTATTCCCAGCAGCCCAGAGGCATTTTCTCCTGAAGGACTAGTTTTCCCCTTCTAATACTGGTATCTGATGTACGTACATGGCTACTCACCAAGTTACTTGTACTGAGGGGACCATTCTAGTACCTGGATTCAACCTCCAGTCATGTTTGGTATCAATTAAATATTTCCAGATGCCTGAGCAGAGCCAGTCTAAAAGAGTACCCATGCAATTAATGAGTGTCATGCATTCTCTTTAGTGCACAGGAAAATGGGTCAGCAACATTTTAAAGTGTGCACATGATCCTGCCCTGGGGAAGAGAAGTATAAAAGATGATGTCTCGAGATGCCTTCCAGCTCTTCTCTTCTGACTCAAGAACATAAAGCGTTGAAATAAAGCCTGTGTTGAGTAGCATCTGTTTCTAACATACTGCAGACCATTTCATCTTCCTCTTTGAAAGCTTTTGTTGGGTTCCTGGATTTTACTTCCTCCTCATCCCTCCAAGTTGTATTTCTGCCTACCCATCCCTTAGTCTCCTTCCAATCTTCTCACCTAATTATCCTCCTTAGTCTGTTTTCTAACCTCAGTTTCACACCTTCCCTTCTATATTTCCACTTAATTTTAAACCATGCTTGCGGTCATACTGTACTGATTGTTTCGTTAAATTATGTATGAAAACAAGTGATAAGTACCATCCTAAGACACAGTTGAAGCTGCCAAGGATTCTCTTGCACAATTAGGTTAAATTAGCTATGATAGACCTGCAACTTTGCTAATAGATTTCATTTTACTTGCTACACCTACTGCGGCTAAACATCATGCCCAAAGACACTCTGACACTAATAGTTAACCGGTGCAAGTGGTTCAGTTCTGCGTTTTTCAGCCTTACTGAGCCAGATATTTTTAATGTTATTTCTGCACAATTCCCAGCAGCCAGGGCCAGAGCCTGTGTAATGATGTGTGTCATTCAGAGCACCCTCCTGCAATCTGCAGATCCTGGCCACGCCAGCAGCCAGTCTGCTAAACGATCAGTTAGAAGCCAGAATAAAGAGTTGAAGCCGTGTAAATAAGAGGCATTCATGTAGTTGGGAAGGTAGGCATTAGTCACGATGCTAACAGAATATCCTGACTACAAAAAGGACCATAGTAAACACAGATGAAGGCTCTGCTTATCGTCGATATCAAATAAGAGGATTACATATTGCATGTAACTAGAGATGTTTTCATGTTCACCCCTTCCACATCCCACACAATTTTCTCTGGTCTCTCAGAGGAGAGCACTCAAGATGAACTCTTCGGGTACAAAAGTTAATAAGCAGCAGAGATGGCAGAGTTTCACCAGATCTGTAGGAAGCCAACTTCTCAGCAGAAAAAAAAACTCTTCCAACCTCTAAAGATATTTCATAGAGCACATATTCTTTTGTTACAGCAACAACATAAGGTTGCAGAAACTCTTCCACCTTACTTGATGATGAAGTGCATACGCTCAATTGCTCTCAGAAAAGAAAGGCTGGCTGTTCCATTATTGACTATGGGGTTGGACAAAGGAAATGGTGTCTGGAGACTGATCAGCAAGGCCCAACTTTTGCACTAGGAAGGGAGACCGACCACCTTCCCTAGGGAAGAGCAGTTATTTACAGTTTTAGGCAATTCAAGGCAAAGAGGAACCTCTGCCTTGCTCTGTCCTTTCATATGGGTGTAGTCACTCTCCTGCAACAAAGGTGACATGTCAGCTCAGAAGGATGACTCTAGTGCCCTTCAGGACGTACTTGAAAATGGATCTTCCTTGTAATGTCCTCAAATGATGTGTAAACGACCACGCATTTTGCAAAGGGCAGCTCCAACTCCAGCAGACCTTTACTCCCAATAGACCAGATTCCAACAGCATTGATTCCACTATGTACTGCAGAATTTTCTTCAGGACATTGTCCTACCAATGATCTACAGGTGCATTTTTTCCAGAATTAGTGCAATTAATTCTTCCCTTGGATCAAGTGGCAATGGTAACTTTTGTAATTCCAGCAGCTAAAAAAACCCTCTACTCCAAGAACACAGCATAAACCAGCTGGATTGTTAGAGTAGCGGCACTCTTTATTTCAATGCAGTTTGCAGTACTATAAGATAGCAAACTAAGGTAAAATCCAAACTCCTTCAACATTCACAAAATGGAAATAAAATTTGGTGTATTACGAAATACAGTCTCGAGGTTTTTATAGTCCTGATTGTGTTCTCAATACAATAAACCAATGAAGACCAAATAGTCTCAACCCACTGAAATGAAATTTTAATGGAACTTGTAAAATACGTGAAAATTGGATTCCCAATAAATTCACACTGCCTTTTGAAGCCAAGAAGAAAAAAACAAAAGAAAAAAAGGAGGAAAATGAAATCTTTTAATGGAACTTGTAAAATACGTGAAAACTGGATTCCCAATAAATTCACACTGCCTTTCGAAGCCAAGAAGAAAAAAAAAAACAAAAGAAAAAAAGGAGGAAAAAGAAATGGACACAGACATGATACCCATGACAACACCTTTCAGAGGATTTAAAGGAAAAAGGCTAGTCGTTGCAGGATGTCCAACCACCAGCTCTAAACATGCGAGATAGACAGCGAGCGCCAGTAAACCCTGGCAGAGCCAGAAGTGTGGTCGGATTCTCCCAAAAGGTCAGTGGAGCCAACGAGCCTCTTGACAAGCCCCACTTCTCAAACAAGAATGTCATTATGCATCATTATTTTGCATTTTAAAACCCCTCTGCAGCCAGCACACATTAAAACATACCATTTCAAAGCATTGAATGAAAGACCCTGCCCCAGTAAATCAGTTGTCCATAACTGAACGCTATCTAACCCAGGTGTAACATCCTGGTAGACTTGCTGGAGTTGCCTCAGTGCAAAGTGAGAGAAGACATTCAAGCCCCAAGTAGCATTCTTGTTTATTCGTGACCAATATTCTCTTGTGATATAATCATGAAAGTCCAAAATGTTGAAGTCAATCCATAGTGTTCACCTAATGAATTGTTCCTCTTTAAGAAAAGAATACTTATTACCAGGAAAGGCTTGTGTCAAAGGGCAGAAAACTGAATTTTCTAACTTTCTTGCTAGTGATTTTCTGCAGAGTTAGGAAAAAAACCAATATTAGAACTGACCTATCATTATTGATTAAGCACAAATCTTATTACACAGCAAAACTACTTTTACCAGCGGCCCCACCCAGCTTCACCAGTTGACAGTCTCTGGAGATAAAAGCAGTGAAATGCAACACAAATGTAATCACACTGTGAGAGGGCACAGCCAAGTGGCTGATGAGTGAGGCATCAAACGGGCCAAGGACCAGGTGAAGATGTGAAGGGTGTTCAGGACTGAGGATAAACACTTTCTACTGTCTTGGCCATGGAGGAGAGGCAGTCGAGGAGGTCGGCACAGAAAAGACGAACCAGAAGCATGGTGTACAGAGCTGCAATGGGGAAGCAGTTGCATCAGAAGTGGGGCACTGAATATCTACGGGATGTTAGAAGAAAAGTGATAGGATTTGAAGTGGGAAGATGTGCAGGTAACTCCCTGCTGTGGGAGCAGGCAGCAAGTAGTCAGCTGTGCCCTCTGCATGGAAAAATGTGCAGAGAAAAGGAGGAGAATAGCTATTTTAGCTACATGCCTGGAATACTGATGAGCCGTTCAGAGAGAGGAACCAGAGATGGGCTAAGGTGCAGAATGGCATGGCAGGACATCAGGCAGGTAGTCTTGGAAAGAGCTGATGTAGCAGTGGTAACTGCAATTGTGAAAGGCAGTAAAAACAGGTCAGTCCCAGTCAGGAACTAAAAAGAAAACCTCTCACCTAGGAATGGGGAAGAGAGGATGGATTTATAAGCTATGGCTGGGCAAAAACATCAGCATGTTTCCAAATAAAATGTTTTTCACTTGAAG
>NW_009631594.1:0-10878 GCF_000690535.1 Cariama cristata | reverse complement strand
AAGTGCATGTTCAACATCAGGAATGTAAAGTCCAAGAACACTTAATTTTCAAGCAAAAAAGCTGAAAAATTTGAGGAAGAAGATGTGGCAAGTATGGCAAAGTTTGAATAGACCCATAAACAGTGGTAAAAAAACAGCAGAGTCATTTTTTTGAAAGCTGTTTCCTTCTTCCTTTCCTCTTTATCAATAGATATGCATTCCCTCTCCCTCTTGCCTATATCCAGACTTGCATGACTACGATACCACCTAACACAATTCCAGGTCAGTTGAGTAACACCAAAATTTTCTCTTAACTGAACCAAAATGCTATTTTCAAAGTTTCTCAGTATAAACCTATACATGGTCCATTATAGTTTGCGTCCTGTTCTCCTCTAATTAGGAGATGAGCCTTTTGGCAACATGACATTTCCCAACCCTCATCATAGTCTTCCCTTTTGCCCAGGTGAAAGAAGGTGGGGAATCCAAAAACAAGCAGATCCAGAAGATTCTTACTGATAGTAAAATAACTGAGAAGGGAGTCAGGTCAGGAATTCATAGGAGACGGGGAGGAAATGGATAAATTGAGGAAGACCAGGAGAGAAACTCATGAAATAAAAACCTGGTTGCTGACTTTTGGGGTGGAGGTGGTGACAGTCAACACCTATTTTCGCTCATTATCACAGCAAGTTTATTCTCAATCATATATATGATACAAAGAAATTATTCACATTTGAGATTGAGTTTGGTAGGGGAAGAGAGCTCAAGCTCCTTCATCTACTCCCCCAAAAAAACTCTTCTACATCTCCATCACCACTGGCAGTAGGAGCAAAGCGATCCCTTTCAAATCCTTCAAAGTTTCATCTTCACTGAACATTATCAGTAGTCCCCAGAGTTCTAATTTATATCCTGTTACAGTACTACATGGGAATTAAACTGGCAGATGCCAAGCCAATTGCCCAGAAAATTTTAGCAAAGTCGTCTTTGAAATTTAGTAAAAGTGGAACATGTAGTCACAGCAAAAATAGAATAATGTAGGTTTCTTTAAAATCTGTAGCAGGTTCACAATTTCGTATATTCCATTTTAATCTAGAAGTAGCATAGACCCCTAAACCCATGAAATATTTATATTACCATTATGAGTGAAAACTGGGGAAAATATACATTCTAAAGCCAGCTATACACCTATTCTCAGGTTTCCTCCATTCAGAAAAATCCCTAAGTGACAAATATCTAACAAGTATATTCTTCAGGAGGATTTAGGAGAAAGATGGTGGGGTTTCTCTACTTTTAAAGAAAGGCTTTTGGTATATTCTTGATCTTTTCTCATTCAGAAGTGGAACAACTGTTTACTTTTCTTCTACCTTTTACGGAACTAGCATGCAAAGTATACTTTTGACTCCACAGAAACAGCATTTTAATGTAAGTCAAATTAATAAACTCCTGAAACTTATAGGAACCAATTTTTAAGCAGCATCAGGGGCAGACAGAAGAAAAATGCTCTTGCAAAACAGAAAATGGAGGACTGGCTCCAAGCTTCCCACATTATTTTTTTTTTTAATGGGTTATTATGTCAGCGAAGACCTCTTCTTCCTTCCTTAAGAGTTAAATTCACATAGGCAAGAAGCAGCCTGAATCTCTCCTTCAGAGGCACCTTTATACGTGATAAGTGTTCATACCCGGAGTAATACTTGGGTGGACAAAAGGCTTACAAGAAAGTTCTGGTAAGTGTGATTTTTTTTCAGAAAGTCAAAATTAATACGAAGGGTTGTATCTCAGTATTCAGTGGTGCAATAAGAATGAAGACATTGCACAATAAAATTAAAACCCCTCCCTTGAGAAAGGAAAAGGGGGACCATTGCTGATATTTCTGGGAAGCGTCCTGGCTACTGTAGTGATGGATCCCAACAGAGGAACGCAGATAAATCTGCAACTGCAGCTCAAATGTAAACAGATGAGATCTGACAGGAATTATGTGAATGCTAGAAAAACATAAATGCCAGACTACGATCCTATTTACTTCCAGCAGGAAAAATAGTTGAGCTTACATTTATTTACCTTTAAGGGTGATTAAAACAAATAAGAGTAGAACAAATATAGTGCTGAAAACCCCTGCAATTAAAAAATTACGAGTCATTCCTCTGAAACCTCATCATTAAAAATAAATTAACACATTTATTTGTCAATTGTTAGTTCAGCCTTTGAGAGCAGTTGAATTACTTTTTCCAGTTTTTTTTCCCCCTGGACTGTAGGAATTAGAAAAAGCTTATACACATATGTCTAAATAACATGTATGCAAATGAGGCATTAAAAAAATCATGAAATATCAGGAGACCCGCAATAAAAATTAGTAGGACTGCAATGAATATCATTAAAATCTACTAGAAAAACAGAAAGTGAGGAAGACTGTTTCAAACTTGGTCCTCATAGCATGCACAAGCCATCGCAAGCTCCCCATGGACACGGACTAGACAAAACTGTGCAATTTTGGGGAAGAACTGAATCCCCAGGCCTGGAATTGCACTCCCACTACATCTCAGCTCCAGTAGAGCAACACTGTCCCCATCTTTCTCATCTGATAAAGAAACCCAGATGCAATTCCAGCAAAGGACCTCAGTGGATCCCCAAGTCCTTGAATTGGATGAGGAAGGGCCACCCCCCATCCCCTACCACATGCCCAACTAAGCAGCCACAGGCACAGCACGCAGAGAAAACCCCGAGAAAGCCTGCAGAGCCCTACACAGGCTGCAATGCTGGGATTTGAACAGCTGAAGGGCTCCCAGCATTCAGACCAGCTAGCAGCAAGGATGCTCACGTCTTAGTAACCCTCTTGTGGCAACTACAGATCTCAGTGAGATAGAGCATTGCCTCAAAAATGCACACCCTAGCACGTACCACTCCATTTATTCATTCTCCAGAATCATCATTTGTATTTGGCCTTTGAACTTGTACCAGCAAGATCAATAGTGCTGCCTTTTATATAGCAGGAGTCTCCAGCTCCGCAGTTACTACTTCAGCATATATGCAAGATTAGCAGGATATAAAGGGATCAGGTTCAGCTTGATGTGTTAAGACACTAGAAAAATCAAACGGGCAGGTCTTTGACTCCAAATTACTTCAGAGGTTAAGATGGAAAATTAACAAGTTATGTGCCATAACATCTTCTGAGCAGTATTAATATTTACTCTAAAGCATTAAATCATCCACCTGGTTTCTTAAGTCTCAATGCCAAACACAAAGCCAGCCTGCATCAGAGTTAACACTGTCACCGGTAGCAGTCACCTAGCAGAGGGCTGAAAGGTCTCCTGACTTTCTGGAGTGTCCTTGTTAAGTTACTCATCGGCTGAAGATCTTTCATTATCTAATGTTAAATTGGGATATGTACTTATCAAAATACGTAAGCTTCAAAGGGGCAGGATGCTGCTTTGACACAGAATGCCTACTCCAGCCTGCCTCTCAGCTCTCTGGCTGCCGTGGCCTCTTCACAAAGTGACGGTTACTAGCTCTCCATCTGAAGAGAAGCTTTAGGATTTGAGAAAAGAAGGTTTACTTCCAGCTAGAAAATCTGACATATGTTTGCAGCCAGACTCTACCTTGCTTTGGGGCTGTAAGTGGAATAATTCAAAAGTCAGTTCCCACTGAGAAATTGTTTTCATCCCTAAAAAAATATTTTCTCCTCAGTACACTTAACCTTATTAAAAGTTTAATTCCCACTCCGATCTGCCAGAGATGCGTGCTCTAGCACTCCTGTACAAAGAAAGGACTGTCAACTAATTAATGTAAGTCTTTTTTAAACAGTCTGGCAATACCCCAGTGTGGTCTGGGGGACCATTCGCACCAGGGACCGCTCTCAGTAGCAGCATGGACAAGACCAAATCAGGTCTGGCTCCCACACACCCACCGCCACAGCTTCCCATCACCAGCCCAGCAAGTTTGAGCACTCCCAATGTGCCTTCTTGGTGACCTCCTGTGCCCACAAGACATACCCTCATTTTCACACCATAAAAAAAATAGTAGTCCGGTGCTCACCATATTTCACAAGCTTTGAACAGAAAAAATGCATGCAGAGTAATAATTATGTTGTACAGGGTGCTGTATGGGTCCCAGAAGAGATCTTGAGCTGAGTGCTGAGGGCGATGGTAAAAGAACAGAACTAGGATGGTATTTAAAGTGAAGCAGAGAAACTGCACCATTGCAGCTTATGTTGGACAAAGGCAGAATATAGGTAAGTCATGGAGGCAGCAATGTGAATGCCACCTATTTCTCCTTGCCACATTTGACTCACAATTTCATTAAAACCAGAAACTTATTTTTGCCCTTCGCAAGAATTCAGAACTTCCCAAACCCTAAACTTGATAGGACTCTCAAATGCATTTCTGTGGCTCAACATGTGATCATAAGAAACTCAGAGTGGTCACCTAGATAAATAGAGTCAAGAATCAACAGAAAATGAATGTTTCATTTTTGTGGTATCTGCCTTTGGACTCCTCTGGGGCTGCATATGGTTCCAGTTGATAATATCTGCTTGAATCCATAATTTTGTCTGGTAGGTATCCAGTCTCAGAAGACCTGAAGTATTGTGGATGCTCTGATATCTGTAGATGTGCAACAGACATTGTATGGATGGTGTCCTGGACTGCATAACTACTTTTTTGTGTATTTTTTTTCCCTCTTTGAGACAGTAAGTTATATAAGCAGCGGTTTTGATGATTCAGGCAGGCAGCTAGAAAGAACAGACCTCAATTGCTTTCTTTTTAAAATGTGTTCTTGTAAATTAAGAAGCATTTCAAGATTAGGCATCTGTCCAATTCTTTTTATCATTTAGTATATTATGCTAATGAGGATGCTGTTTCTTTAATTATCATTTGAAGAAAAAATTGCATTCAGTCCCTTGATCTTCCTTAAAACCATCCCCATGCTTGATTCCCCCATAGGCTTTTAATCACATCTCTTCAGCGTGAAACTCTGCATTTGAGAAAAACTCAAAACTGGTTCACTGAGAAAGTTTAAATTGTTTTCTCTCATCAGAGCTATATCCTCTGCCACTTGGCAGCTTAGGAGGAAGGGTTATAAGACTCAAACTACTACTAGCTTACGCACTGAAAGCAGTCTAATGCCAAAATCTATTATACCGCATATGTAACAGATTCTAAATGCCAGGACTTGTTGAAGGTAGAGAGACAACTGCAGTGAGCTCTAAAATAATACTGTCCTGTGACACTTTACAGTAGAATTCAGTAAATCCTATTTAAAAAGCACTTATAGAACGGTTTGGTTGGAAGGGACCTTAAAGCCCATCTGGTTCCAACCCCCCTACCCTGGGCAGGGACACCTCCCCCCAGACCAGGTTGCTTAAAGCCCCATCCAACCTGGCCTTGAACACTTACAACACACACACCATCAGCCGTTAACTTCATTATGCAAAATTACCTGTATATGATGTTCACACACATGTGTTATTAGTCAAATGGCTCTATCCATATAGTTTCAGTGTGGCTTTCTGGTTATCCTGTAGTGGAAGCCTGAGCCCCCCTGGCTGTACCAGCTGAGCCCCCCTGGCTCTCCTGCCACTCTGAGCTCGCCCCACAGCATCCCCACACCCTCACACTGCCAGCATAGGCACAGCAAATCCTGCCTGCCTGGGTACCAGGTCAAAGGCCCTGTGTCACCCTCCACCCACCCAGGAAAAAGCCCCATGGAAGGGGTGGCATTTGCCTTTGGACCCCCCTCACCTCTCCCTGGGGTGAGGACAGGAGGCTGCACTGGCCCCGAGCCTAACCTACCTCACCCCACACTTCATCGTGGTGCCAAACAAGGGCCATCATCCGTGTGTTGTGCTTTCCTTTGGAGATGCAAACCTAGCTGTATAAGCTTGCCTTCCCTTCTGAAGGGAGGAAAAGTCCATCTTCCAAGTCATCTCTGGAAAAGCGTTGGCTTCAGCCTCCGCAGCAGGCTCAGGACCCCCCCTCCCGACATTCAGAGGAGAGGTTATTGGCATTTGTTGGTTTGAGTGGCAGCCACCTTTGAACGAGCCTTTTGGTATTCGCTTCACTGCAGCCCTGAAACTGTTGATGCTTACCAAGTTTAGTCTCATGCAAGCTGAGCTCCACACCAGCGATTGACAGGGATGCTGGGGACAAGTAACACTCCTCTAGGCCACTACAGAAAGGCTTTTTTTGTATGTTTTAGCACACACACTACAATAACTAAACAAAATGTATGTTCCAGTTAAAGCATACCCATTTAGAGCTTACCTGCAGTACGTATTGCGTGCTGTGGTTTCATCCTACAGTGAAACTGAAAGAAACACTGGATTTTGTCTAAGCTAAGATCCGAATTGCACTAACGTCTCAAAGCAAAGTATTTACAAACAAATATTCTGACATCTCATTTATATGTTTTGCCATAAAATTGGCTTATACATGATTAATTACGAAAAATAAGCACAGCATGCTTTCATGTACTTTTCCTTTGAAGTCAAGGTCACACTTTGTTTTGAAAAACAGTATGAATAATATAATTAACATATCAGAAGATTCTTTGCAAGTAACTAAGCAGGCTAAACCAGCAGCTTATGAAGTTGTTGCTATTCTCTCATTGCAGACAGATCATTTCTTAGCCCTTGTTCATATCCTTCATTTTGTTTGACTAATCCTTTGTACCGAAAGGATGCTCGCAGTAGCATCCCTCATACTAAGCCACACTATGCTAAATGAAAACAGTGTTCTTGTCCCAGAGCATTTACAAGCTGATTCCTGCTCTGTGGACTCGATTCAAGCTGGGATGCTGCTCCTTCGAAACAATTCATAATTGGTGTGGTTATACTTGGGAAACCCATAACTTAGAGTCATAGAATCATTTAGGTTGGAAAGGAGCTTTAAGACCATTGAGTCCAACCATTACCCTAGCACAACCAAGCCCACCACTAAACCATGTCCCTAAGCACCGCATCTACACGGCTTTTAAATACCTCCAGGGATGGGGACTCCACCACTTCCCTGGGCTGCCTCTTCCAGTGTTTGAAAACCCTTTCAGTGAAGAAATTTTTCCTAATATCCAATCCAAACCTCCCCTGGTGCAACTTGAGGCCACTTCTCCCTGTCCTATCACTGGTTAGCAGGGAGAAGAGACCGATCCCCACCTGGCTACAACCTCCTTTCAGGTTGTTGTAGAGAGCGATCAGGTCTCCCCTCAGCCTCCTCTTCTCCAGACCAAACACCCCCAGCTCCCTCAGCCGCTCCCCATCAGACTTGTGCTCCAGGCCCTTCACCACCTTCGTTGCCCTTCTCTGGACTCGCTCCAGCACCTCAAGGTCTGTCTTGTGGTGAGGGGCCCAGAACTGGACACAGCACTCGGGAGCCGTGAGGCTGCACCTCAAGTATAACATCCATAATGCACCTGAATACACCCAGTAAATCATTCTGCAGGTTCTCTAATCAGGATACTCGTGTGCCCACATATTTTTGTGCTAAGCACAGTATAACACTGGGAGATGCAGGTCTCAGGCATTTGGATGTGACCATCTCATGCAAACCATCTTCTGCCCATACAGCTCCTTACAAACCCTCACCACGAGTAGATGTGAGTCAGTTCTGGTGACAGAGCAAGACCACATGTTGACAAGTCACTTGCTTCAAATAAAGAGAAGCCAATTTCTACGTGCATGCTGTTTTAACCAGCTAAATTTTTATTAGTGTTTTCACTAACAACCATTCCTTAAGACTATATTTCTAAGACTTTCACAAAGCATGAGAGAAGGGGAAGTATATCAACTTTTGACCTTAGCTGCTGTCCAGAGCCAGCCCCAAAGCCAACCGCAGCATGAACTCCACCTCACAAAGTTCACCTTGTCTGCACAGCAGCCTAGCAGCAACCATGGGCTTGCAAAAGGCCATGTGGACTGGGAGCTGCCGACTGTAGAGGTCGGACTGATGAAAAAGAGCATCCCTACGTCAACACAAATTGTCAAAAAACCCTTGCAATTCCTGTATTGCAGAGCTAGAAATAGAAAGCAACGCTTTCACCATACTGCTGATATTTGAACAGCTTCTTTAAGGGCAGACAATTTGTTCCCCTGAAAGCTTGCTCACAACGGCAATGACTGGGCTTAATTTCAACAGAAATTAGAATTGCCTTTTTCAAAAGGAAGTTCAATTCTATTAAAGATTAAGAAGGTAACAGACATAAAAAACACATTATAAAAATCAACACTAAAAACACTGTAAAGAGAAACAGGGTGTGTAGAAGATAAAGCCATGGACACCGCATGTGTGAAGAAAAAAAGCAGAATCTGGAATATTGGCAAATGACAGGCTGAGACAGAGGCTGAAGTCTGCTAGAAATCCATCAAATGAGGTAAGGGAACCGAGTGAGGCACTCCTCAAGCCGGTATCCTTGAAATTATGAAAAATATTGTCACATTGAATTTGATTCTAGCAGAGAATCTGTTCTGCAAGAACCACTTTACTAGTAAGGTCTTGGGAAAGTCTGCAAGTTCTATTCACGGCTTAATACAAGAGAGTAGTGAAGTCAACTTTGGCTGATGTTATATTGGACTCCAACTGGGTAGAGGTGAACCATTTAACCAGAAAATTATGATTCACTACAGGCAAAGGGCAACGCTCTAATTTCTTTTGCAACTGGAAAACAATGTATGATCTTGACCAATGTCTAATTCACTTGTTTGGATATTTTAGAAAGACAATTTCTCAAACCTAAAAACAACCATGAGCAAAACTGAGCAGGGGGAAGTAGTCACACACAAAAATATAAAAAGGGTCTGCTAAGGGATGCGTTCTTACATGCCAAAAAAAAAGAAAAATCACTGTGCTACAGCCATGAAAGGAAGCTTTTTTGGTTGAAGATTCCTGGCTAAGGAGAGTGACAGCAGTAGCAGAGAAACCTGTAAAACAAACCCACAGTACATAACAGATGGGGAAAAAAGACACTGATAGCAATGAATACAAATTAACATTGCAAAAACACAAGCAAATGATGGAAGAAAAAAAAAACACATTAAAAAGCTATGGTGAAGCTTATGATAATAGGAGCCCCTCCCTAAACGGAATAAGAACAAGTGAATACCAAGCCATGACTTTGTGTGGTCATTCCTGGTCATTCCAGGCACAAATTACCAAACAATCCAGAAAAAGACAAATGTATTTGACAACTACTTCTACTTTGCATTCAGAAAGGTGCAAGATGCTCTGTTCACCTCTTACAGTGATAGCGACATACGTCCCATGCCATCCGTAACTGGGGAGAGCTTTAAATAGCCCCTCAGTTAAAACTCTGCATTCAGGAGTAGAGGGCAGATGTCCCAATAACTTCTGATTCAATGACTGCTTTTAACAAACATAGGAAGACTAGATGTTGCCGGTGACTGGAAAGAGAGTCAATATCAAAGCAGTATTTAAAAGGGTTAAGTGGGATAACCCAAGCACCTCCCGAACAGTTAGACTGACACCAGTAGCAAGCAACAGTGGGGAAAGGTTATCACGGGACACAATCAATAAGGCACTGAAAGACAGTAGCATAATTAACACCAATCAACGCAAACAGGCCTGGTCATGTAAATCTCATCATTTGTATGCAGTTACATCATCATTTGGTAATGGTGGTGTGCTGATAGGATATATTTCTAGTCCTAATTTCACACTACACAGTGATTTAAAGTCATGCTATATATAAAAACCTGAATTAAAAGATTCACCATACTACATCAACACAGTTCATAGCAAATTAATTTCAAAAGTAGCTCCCTCAATGGATAACTAAATGAAGACTCAGCACCCAGGTACCAGATTCCTGGTCAGGCAAGTGGGAATGAGGCACAACATTTGGAAGCTGAAAAGAGCCACAGACTGCCTGGAAAGGTAAAGCTCATTATTTACTGGAAAAATTTACCTGCAACATGGTAGGTTCATTATTACTGGTACCCTTTAAATCAAGACCTCAGTGTCTTTCAGGAAGATGAACTAAATAAAGAAAAATTAGAGGACTACTACTGATATATCCTGTGTTTCTGACCTGCACTGAGCAGGCAGTAAGAACAGATATTCATGCGGTCCCCTCTGGTCTTTAAATTTATAAGCCTAGGAAACAATGACCCAGGCATTATTAATCCTTTTGAAATTTGATGTAATAAGTGAATCATGCCTAATCCATCTGATACAGTATAAAGTGTCTCGAGTATTTCTGTGGGATTTCAACTGTAATCCCATGTTAAATTACTGGATGACTGTTAAAATATTACCAAATTGCTTCCCTGAATTTCTGTTTTTTAGCTGAAGGCAGCAAAAATCTATCCCTCTGAAGCATTTCACTAGCTATTTGCATAAATACAGAGGCACTGTATCAAACTCTTGATCCACAACTTCCCATGTAGACCACTTTGACCTATTCCTTAGGAAATGTTGTGGGTTTTTTAAAGTAATGCTATCAGAACAGTATTTCCATGGCATGTCAGAATGCCTCCCGTCAGGTACAGCCACGACTGTAACATCACACAAATCTCTCTCAAACAGGCTGAAGCTCTTTTATACCCATCATCTTCTCACGCAGTGCTCTAAGATCAGTACCAGAGAGGTGAAAGTCACGTTAGCTCTGCCAAACACACGTTATTTGGTCCTGACTATGTGAAACAAAACACAGGGGTTTGAAAATGCCTTTCTTGCAGACGGCTCTGGAACAGGTCAGGAAACTATTCTCCCAGGTTTGCAGCAAGCGCTCGAATTGCAAAATATCCTCCTTCATTTCTTGCTCTATTCGACATCTACTTCTGGCACAACTTTCCCTTTCAGAAGGTGAAGGTCTCTAACACTCATCGCAGAACAAATTCATTTCAAAGATTCCCAGAGCTCTTTTCCAGCTGATGGCCTTTGATTTCCAACCCTTCCAGCC